>NC_090758.1:5256702-5269202 GCF_036898095.1 Palaemon carinicauda
GAGAGAAGAAATGCTTTCCTCAATTAACTTTAAAGCAAATATAAAGACGAAAAGAATTTCAATTTCTGGTGTGGGAACAAGTAGAAAAAGAAGAAGAGGAAGAAGGGTATCAGGTCCAATGTAAACAAAATGAATCGTCTTTATGAGGGTAAAAAGTAAGAGAGAGAGAGAGAGAGAGAGAGAGAGAGAGAGAGAGAGAGAGAGAAGGGCAAGGTTTTAAATGCGGTGAAACATAGATTAAGAAGGCAAAATTCAAATATAGCAGAGGGGAAAAGGAGGAAAGTGATATAGGGTAAATAAGAAAAAGATAATTAATTAGAAATAATTTGGGTATTTTTTTCTAATTTATCCTATGTAAGAATAAAATCTATTGATTTGAATTCATAAATCAATATTTTTATATTAAACTAGAAAAAACACAATAAATATTAAACATCTTCATTAAAAATATATGAATTAGAATAAAATTTCAGCTCATTTAAAATAAAATTTTCCTATCTATTTACACTTTTGGAGAGAAAGAATGCCTATGGATTAATGAATTAATTTATAAAGTAATTGGATATGATAACATTAAAAAATATAAGAGGAAGGATACTATTTCAAACGTCAATCAAACTGAAATTATAATATTTAATCTCAAGCAAAACTTTCCGATCAAAAATTCTGACAGGAGACGTGTTTACCCAGATTGAGTTCCGATCTAAAAGTACACTGAGAAATAAAATAGAGGAATTGGAAACTAATTAATCTCTAATTATGAGTGAAGTGGCTGTTAGATTAAGGACCCATTAAACAAACATTTGAGGGAATTCAAGAGATGAGTAATTAGTGAGGCTGAGATTCGTTTGCTAAAGTAGACAGCAGAAGTCACATTTCGAGAATAAGCTCTTTTGTCAACATTCGATTCAAAACCATTATATTTATGTAACTTACAGAGATTTTGACATCTCTCTCTCTCTCTCTCTCTCTCTCTCTCTCTCTCTCTCTCTCTCGTTACAATAAACCTTACTTAGACTACAATTATATTCATGAAATTTACAGAAACTTTTAACATGTAGAACAAATCTCTCTCTCTCTCTCTCTCTCTCTCTCTCTCTCTCTCTCTAATTACAGTTTCGGAAAAATCTTAACACCCCAATAGCTTATATATATATATATATATATATGTAAATATATACATATATACATGTATATATATATATATATATATAAATATATATATATATATATATATATAAATATATATATATATATATATATATGTATATATATATATATATATATATATGTATATATATATATATATATATATGTATATATATATATATATATTATGTATATATATACATATATATATTTATATATTTATTTATATGACCAAACATGCATAATTTTGGCAGATTATCTAAAAATATATAACACTCATGATTGTAATTAAATATTATAATGTATGTATTTATGTACATATGTAAATATATATATATATATATATATATGTATATATATATATATATTTATATATATATATATAT
The DNA here is from genome assembly GCF_036898095.1 of Palaemon carinicauda. NCBI lineage: Eukaryota > Metazoa > Arthropoda > Malacostraca > Decapoda > Palaemonidae > Palaemon > Palaemon carinicauda. Next base: position 5,258,238 of record NC_090758.1, read on the forward strand.
ATATATATTTATATATATCGTGAATATATATATATATATATATACATATATATATACATATATATATATATATATATATTTATATATAGTGAATATATATATATATATATATATCCACTATATATTTATATGTATATATATATATATATATATATAAATATACATATATATATATATATATATATACATATATATATATATATATATATATTCACTATATATATTTACATATATATATATATATATATATGTATATATATATATATATATATAGTGTTTGGGATTATTATTATTATTATTATTATTATTATTATTATTATTATTATTGTCGTTGTTGTTGTTGTTGTTGTTGTATTTGTTGTTATTGTTGTTGTTGTTATCTTGTTTTTATTATTATTATTATTATTATTATCATTGTTATTATTATTAATAATATTATTACCCTAGTTGGATAAGCACCATGCTATAACCTCCAGCACTCCAAGAGGAAAAATAGCCTTATGAAGAAAGGAAAAAAGGAGATTAAAAACCTATATCTGAGAAATAATAATTAAAGACTCTAAATTATGTTAAGATTGGTAACAACATTAAAAGTGAGTTTCATATAAAAGAGAAAGATAATTACTCAAATAAGGAGAAACTATCATAAATCATTTCTGGAAAATCATTCAAATCACCAATATTTTTTACGGCAGTCAGTGTTACCAACCAATATTTCCACCTAAAGGCGATTTTCCACCTAAAAATACCTGGATATATCCTGCTGACGTTGGAAATATTGGAGACATTTCTTGTGCATCAAAATCAATCATCAACATTGGCCTCACTATTCATAAACTGCTCAGATTCTGTTTAGAGAAGATTGGATCAGTTGGCAATATTCTCTTTGGCTGGTTAACGACACCGCTTAACCTCATCACAAATTAAGGTTAAACGATTCTGAAATGGATTCATGAGTGAATGTGGTGTTGCATTGATGAGTTTGATACTGGATTTATATCATGTGATATTTTTTCAAAGAGCCAAAAAAAAATAATTTTCTATTGATTTGGAAGTCGTATGAAAAGCTGTTTTTCACTGCTGATAGGATGGTTTTTTATTGAAATGATTTATCCTTTGCATTTAGAGAAAATGACGAAAAAAAAATAACTAATTATTTAGATTACAGCAGGAAAAATAAATCTATGAGTTTTAATAAAAGCTGTCTATTGGTATGAAAAGAACAAAATAAAGATTATTGAAAAAAAAAACATTGAATTTATTATTTTTCTTTAAGGAGTTATATTAAAACTATTCAACACTATGGAAATATCAAAATCAAGATCATGGTAGAGAAAACATCAAAATAATAGAAAATATTAATACTTTAAAATTGAAGAATTATGTTGAAAGGCTATCTATTGCTAAATATAAGAGGACTTACTATATAAGTAACTTTACATTATCGATTTAGGAAAAAAAATCTTTTGGAATAAATCAGGGATATAGAGAAAATAGAAAAAAAAATAGCTGGAATATTTCCCCCAAGTCCTTCCAGGCTTCCAAGGCCTTAGGTATAATTCCCAATATCCCTAATTCTTGTATTTGCATAAGTCAGTGGATAAGGGATTATGAGATGAAAGTAAATATTAGCTCACTTCAGTAAATAATTTGGATCTCTTGTTAAGTGAGGTATTCGGGATAGGGGGAGGCCACACTGATCGGGAAAGTTGAAACATTAATTTATTATGGATATTAAACTTTTGGTCTAAACGTTAAATATTGATAGAAATAAACCTTGAATTAATTCAAATGATGAATAGTATTATATATATATATATATATATATATATATATACACACATACTAAATAGTCCAAAGCTTACATACTAAAAAATCTGTTAAAAATAAAACAAATGAGAATGACAAAGGGAGATAAAACAAGATTTTATTCGAAAAAAAAAACGATTCGTGTGAGATAAGAAAAACGTCTCCGAGACACTTCGTCTCCAAAACATTTTTCCTTAACGTTTTAACACCTCCCCAAAAGCCCCTCTGACCGAAAATAATTCTTTGAAGTAGGAACTTTGGTGAGGTTTTCCCTTTGAGTGAATTGTAATTAGATATTGTGCATTATATTTACAACTAAATAACGATTATATTCACTAGATTACTGGTGTCAGAAATGTAATTATTGTTTAATTTTCAAGAGTTTCTTGATTATATTTTATTCCTTCACATAAACTTATTGATAGATGATATTTTTTTTTGTTATACGGATTTTTAACATCTTTTTGAACTGTCCTTATTTTTTTCAAATGTTTATTTGGAAAAATAAATGTAGATAATCCAAAATGTTATTATCATTTTTATTTTTATTATTATTATTATTATTATTATTATTATTATTATTATTATTATTATTATTATTATTATTATTATTATTATTATTGTTAAGCTACAACCCTAGTTAAATGAGCTAGATGCTGTAAGCCCAAGGTCTCCACGAGGGGAAAACAGCCGAGTGAGGAAAAGAAATTAGTGAAACTATAAACTACAAAAGAAGTAATGAACAGTTAAAATAGAATATATCAAGAACAGTAACAACACTAAAATATATATTTCATATACAAATTGTGAAAAAGGCTTTATATCAGCCCATTCTACATAATCTTAAGTGAAAGTTCTAGATGGACCTTTAAACCAGGCGTCAAAACCCAAAAAATGGAAAATATCTTCCACAATATTTGAAATTTCCGTTGTTGTAGCGAAGGTAAATCCTTATCCCTTCCTCATCTTCTCTAACCCATTTCTCCAGGGATTGGTCGGTGTCAGCTCCGTTTCTGGAGGGCTAGGAATTTCTTCTTCTATTATTAACATGCTTGTTTTACTCCTTTGTATGGGGGTAAGCACGGTTGCCTTCTTTTGTAAGACTTTTACCAACCGTGTGTCACATGATCGTACATAAATTATTTTGTATATATTATGCTTGTATCTGCACTCTTCCCTCGCACTAAAAAGAAACAGAATAAACATGTCTGTGTTTTTCCTCTGTAACATCGTCTGTTTCTCGAACATGAAAATTCCTGTTGCCTTGAGGTTTTGTATATAAAGGAGAGTGTTCTTTAATAAAGTTACTCATTTGATTTCTTCCTGCCTTTGAGTCACAACCTTCTCTCAGCCCGTCACATTGGTGACCCCGGAAGTCGACTCGCTTCCCCCGCTTTCCACCCCCAACCCCCCCTCGCCCCTCCATCGTTGGTACAATGTGGACTCTACGGAAGTTGGCGCTGCGGCGGCCCCATTGAAACTTTCATTGTTTGCCAGCGGAGAGGCGTTTGCTTGGTTTCAGTGCGCAGAAGTCCAGTTTTGCATCAAGGGCATGACTTGCTCAACCACCAAAGCAGATTAAGTTTTCGTGGCGATACCCGAGGACACCTTCCCAGAAATATCCGACTGTCTTTGTGAACAAGAACACACCCCAATAGCGTATGACGCCCTCAAAACATACCTTCTGCAACAGTCCTCGTGGTCGTCAGCTGCCCGTATAGCAAAATTTTTCAGCTCTCGCAATAACCGATGGGGGACCAAAGGGCTTTGCTCATTCTTAGGGAAATGACCAGTATCGTTCGCCTTCAACCTACCGCAGACGGCTCTCCTCGTGAGGTGAACCTACATCGTGCCCTTTGGATACGCCGTTTACCCGGGCCTATGTGCGCTGCCATACCCGATGTCGATAGTTTACCTATAAAGGACTTGATGACCAAAGCCGACGCCCTTATGGACAGCCACTTCAAGACCTCCATCAATGCCTCCACCCCTGACGAAGAGGATGCCTATTCAACATCAACCGAAGCTGACATGAATGCCGTAGGACATACACGCCTACCCCGTGACGTGCCGAAGCAGCGACAAAGCCGCCCACCACCCACAAATTGCTCGCGCCCCAATAAACGACTTCTACAGCCACTTACTACCTCCCATCCGCCGCAGTTTTGCTACTACCACTTCAGATTCGGGGCAACCGCGAAAAAATGTGCAGAGGATTGTCAGTGGCCAAAAAAAACGTATAAGTAGGCCATCGCTCGTGGCGGTGGTCTCCTGTGTTTCTAATCTTTTCTTTTTACAAGATGCAGGAACGGGCGTGCGATTTTTGGTAGACACGGGTGCTTGTCGTTCTCTTTTGCCAAGGAAACTCGACGAAGTCTGTCTACATCTGACGACGTCCACTTGATAGCTGCCAACGGATCTGCGATACCCACCTATGGTTACCAGAACCTCATATTATCGTTCGGAAACGGTAAATTCAAATTGGAAGTTTCTCGTGTCTGACGTCACATTGCCAATCCTTGGTGCGGATTTCCTCTCTCATTTCCACCTTTTGGTCGATGTCTCCCACTGACGATTGGTCAACGCAGACTCGTACTTGTAGACACCTCTTCAACGCACCCCCTCTAACCTCGCTCTCCACATCAGCGCACCCACGGATGCCTATGCCCACCTCCTCACGTCGTACCCGGAAGTTTTCCGTCCAGAACTTCGTCAAATGCCCATGGTTCCTGCCAAGCACGGTATTTATCACCATATCAAGACGAGGGGACCCCCAGTCTTCGCAAAATTCAGACGTCTGGCACCGGAACGATTGGCAGCCACCAAACAGACGTTCGCTGAAATGGAGGAAATGGGCCTTTGCCAAAAGGCCTCAAGCCCATGGTCGTCACCCTTACACATCGTTCTGAAGAAAGACGGCTCCCTCCGTCCGTGCGGGGATTACAGGCGCTTGAACATGCAAACCGAACCGGATCACTACCCCCTCCCAAACATTGCCGACATGACCTCCTACCTGCACAAAGTGAAGGTTTTCTCTACGCTCGACCTCCTGAAGGGGTATTATCAGGTGTCTATGAACCTAGAAGACATCCCCAAGACCGCAATCACCACTCTATTTGGTACATATACCTTCAATTACTCCTGTTTTGGCCTTTGTAATGCTGAGCCCACGTTTCAACGTTTCATGGATGGCATCTTAGGGGACCTCCCTTTCTGTGTATGTTATATGGACAACATACTTGTGTTGTAATCCTTAAAAGAGGAACACCTCCGTCACCTGCGCATTGTGCTCGACCGCCTGCAACAAAATGGCCTTGTGATTGCGGTACGACAAGTGTACCTTTGGCGCCAACGAAGTGTCGTTCTTAGGGCACCGCATCACTCCTGAAGGAGTCCATCCCCTCCCTGAGAAGGTAGCAGCCATTCAGAACTTCCCTGAGCCCTCAACTGCCAAAGCTCTGCAGGAATTCTTGGTCTAGATTAACTATTATCACCGTTTTCTGCCAGCCATTGCTGCCACTCTTGTTCCCTTCTACGCTTCCCTCAAGGGCAAGCCAAAGGACCTGAAATGGGGTCCCCTTCAAGAAGCAGCCTTTTGCAATGCAAAGAAGGCCCTATCAACTGCTGCGGCTCTCACTTTTCCCATCCCACATGCTCTCTCGTTCTCTCCACCGATGCCAGCGACGTCGCTATTGATGCAGTACTTGAGCAGGTGGTCAATTGCTCGCCCCGCTCATTGGCCTTCTTCAGCAGAAAACTTTCCAAGGCAAAATCAGGTTATTCTACCTTCTATTGAGAATTGCTGGCAATGTACTTGGCTGTCCGTCACTTTCGCCATGTCTTAGAAGGTACGCCCTTCGTCATTCGCACAGCCACATGCCTCTGGTGCACGCCTTTACTCGACAGTCTGATACCTGGTCTGCCCGGCAACGCCGACATCTCTCCGACGTGGCTGAATACAATTGCACCCTTCAATACGCCCCTGTGAAAATGAATCCCGTTGCCGATGCCCTGTCAAGAAACACGTTGGCTGCCGTTCAACTGGGATTGGATTACAATGCCCTGGCTGAAGCCAAACGACAGGATCCAGAGTATCAAGCATGTAGGACATCCTGCACGTCCCTCCATTGGGAAGACTTCCACCTCGAAGACTCCAACACCACCCTCCTCTGTGACGTCAGTACTGGCAGACCGACTTTGGATTCCTGCTCCCATGCGCCGACAGGTGTTTGATTTCAATCAGGCCCTTTCACATCCCTCGTGCCGTTCCACTGCACAGCTGCTGAGTGCAAAGTTCACTTGGCACGGCATTTCTAAGGATGCTAAGGATTGGGTCCGCGCCTGTACTTCTTGCCAAACTTCCAAAGTACATCGACACACGGATTCAGGAGTGGGCACCTTTTCTTAACCTCATCGCCGTTTTGCACACATTCACGTCGACGTTGTAGGCCCTCTACCCACATTACAAGGACACCGTTACCTGTTTACCGTCATCGACCGCTGCACTCGTTGGCCTGAAACCATTCCCATGGAAAGTGTAACGTCCGCCTCATGTATATCTGCCTTACACTCTGGATGGATTGCAAGATTTGGTATCCCTGAGCATATTACTTCTGATAGGGGAACCACTTTCACCTCTCAATTGTGGACATCATTAGCGAATCTCCTGGGCATGGTAATTGCTTGGACCTCGTATACACTGACTCCCCTGGCGTTATAACTAGTAAACCTGGTTCTTCAGTCGGGACATCTGATCATGCCTTGATTTCATTATTAGTGAAGACTGAGCAGCCTGTCCCTGATATATCATATTCTTGTAAAATTTATATGAAATCCCAAGCAGACTGGAATGGGATTTTACATGATCTTTTGTGCTTGAATTGGTTATAATTATATAATTGTGTAGATCCTGTTGTCCCTTTGAATGAGAATCTAGTCAACATAATTGATAGGCGTATCCCTTTTCGTGTGCTAAGGTACCGAGTGAAGGACAAACCGTGGTTCAATGATGATTGTAGACGTGCTTATTTGGAGAAACAGGAGGCCTATCATCTTTGGAAGTGTAACAGATCAGATTTGACCTGGAACAACTATACTCAGCTTCGAGCTTTTGCTCAGAGAGTTTATGCATCAACTGAAAAGGAGTACAATTTAACCATAAAAGAAACACTTTCTGGTACAACTCAGGAACATAAATGGTGGTCTACCCTTAAATCTGCACTCTTTGGTGTAGATGCAACAGTTCCTCTTTTACTTAAACCAGATGGCTCAGTCACTCACTGTCCAAAGGAAAAGGCAACCCTTTTGGCTGATGTTTTTTACAGTAAACAGAGTAATGAAAAACTTGAACTTCCTCATTCCTGTTTTCCTGAGGCTAAACTAACTAGTTTAGCTTTTCGATCTTGTGAGATTATAGCTCTGTTGGTGGACCTTGATGCTTATGGAGGTGTAGACCCAAATGGTATTTTTCCTTTGTTTTTTAAAAAGACAGCAGATTTCTTAGCTCCAAAGTTATCTGTTATTTTGCGCAACTTAGCAAGAAGAGGAGCTTTTAGCACTAGTTGGAGAATTGGTAATGTTACTCCTCTATGTAAATGTGTTTGTAGTAGCTCAAATCCCACTAATTACCACCCAATTTCCATAACTCCCATATTATCTAAAGTTTTTGAACATCTTCTGACAAAACGACTTAATAGGTTTGCTGAGGGTAATCATCTACTTCCTAGTTTGCAATTTTGTTTTCGTAAAGGCCTTGGATCATGTGATGCCCTTCTCACAATCTCCAATGCTGTAGAGAAATCCCTTGATTGTGGTCGGGAAGTTCGTATGATTGGCCTTGATTTTAGTGCTGCCTTTGACCGTGTTAATCATGAGGCCCTTGTTTTTAAACTGAAACAGTTGGGAGTGGGTGGGCCGTTTCTTAGCATTATTATTGATTTTTTAAGTAATAGATCTCAAAGAGTTGTTGTTGATGGGCACCATAGTGATTATAGGAATGTGATATCCGGTGTTCTTGGCCCATTACTTTTCATACTATATACACATGACATGTGGTTTGGCCTAGAAAACAAGCTTGTTGCATATGCAGATGATGCTACTCTCTTTGCATCAATTCCATCCCCTGAATGTAGATCTAGGGTTGGTGAATCCCTTAATAGAGATTTAGCTAGAATTAGTGCATGGTGCAAATTATGGGGTATGAGGTTGAATCCTAACAAAACTCAAATTATGATTGTAAGTAGGTCAAGGGCGGTTGCTTCTCAACATCCGGATCTCAGTATTGATAATGTTTCTTTAAATATGTATGACTCTTTCAAAATTTTAGGTGTGATTCTCGACAGTAAATTTACTTTTGAGAAACATATATGATATGTGTCTTCTTCAATTGCACAAAAAATAGGCTTATTGAGAAAGTCTTTCAAGATTTTCAGTGATCAATCTATTCTGAAGAAGTGTTTTAATTCTTTCATTCTACCTTGTTTTGAATATTGTTTTCCTGTCTGGTCTTCAGCTGCTGATTCTCATCTTAATTTGTTGGACAGAAACTTACGGTCTATTAAATTTCTTATTCCTGATCTAGATATTAATCTCTGGCACCGTAGTTCAATTAGTTCATTATGCATGTTGCATAAGATTTTTCATAACTGTGACCATCCTTTACATTCAGATCTCCCTGGACAATTCTATCCTGTTCGTAATACTAGGTAGGCAGTTAATTCTAATAGCCAGGCCTTCTCCATCATGAGGCTCAATACTACCCAGTACTCTAGAAGTTTTATTCCAGCTGTTACCAAGTTGTGGAATGATCTTCCTAATCAAGTGGTTGAATCAGTAGAACTTCAAAAGTTCAAAATTGGAGCAAATGCTTTTTTGTTGACCAGGCGGACATGAGTCTTTTTATAGTTTATTTATGACATATTTGTTTTTGATGTTGTTAATAGTTTATATATGACATGTCTGTCTTAACGTTGTTACTTATTTTAGAATGATTTATTGTTAATTTGTTCTCTTCATTTATTTATTTCCTTATTTCCTTTCCTCACTGGGCTATTTTTCCCTGTTGGAGCTCCTGGGCTTATAGAATCTTGCTTTTCCAACTAGGGTTGTAGCTTTGATAGTAATAATAATAATAATAATAATAATCACCCTACACCAGACAACGGCCTACAACCCCTCTGCTAATGGAATGGTTGAACGCTTTCATCGCACCCTCAAAGCAGCTTTGATGTCCCGCTGCAAGGATTGCAACTGGTTTACTCAGCTTCCCTGGGTCCTCCTGGGACTAAGAACCACTCCTAAAGACGCCCTCGACGTCTCGGCAGCTGAAATGGTGTATGGTGTCCCTCCGACAATCTCCAGTGAATACGTCACATCGTGGGAAAATTTACTCCATGCCGCCAGACTTACAAGCCCCCAGCGAAGCATTACATACTAACATACTTGCAGTCTGCAACGCACGTCTTCCTGCGCAACGACACTAGCAAGCCACCGCTAACACCCCCTTACACGGGCCCTTTCCTTGTGATCTGACGCAGTCCGAAAGTATTCCTACCAAACATTCGTGGCAAAGAAGACCGGGTCTCCATTGATCGTCTAAAACCTGCTTATCTTTTGCCAGATGACCCGCCTACAGTTCGGCTCTCTAAATCAGGGAGCCCTATTCAACATGTACAGTATGTAATTTTTAGGGGGGGAGCCATGTACCAACCGTGTGTCACACGATCGTACATAAATTTTTTTGTATATATTATGCTTGTATCTGCGCTCTTCCCTCGCAGTAAAAATAACCAGAATAAACATGTCTGCGTTTTTCCTCTGTAATATTGTCTGTTTCTCGAACATGAAATTTCCTGTTGACTTGAGGTTTTATATGTAAAGGAGTGTTCTTTAATAAAATTACTTAGTTGATTGCTTCCTGCCTTTGAGTCACAACCTTCTCTCGGCCCGTCACAGACTGGCTTTTAGCTTTGGGGTGGACCCTAATCCCGGTATCGTATCTTCATGCGTTGTACCAGTCACTAGCGTCCTTCCTCCCAGCAGTAAGGAGCCTTGGAGTGGTTAGGTCGACAGTTCGAGACGTGTAAGATGTCTGTTTTGTTTTTAGAAGGTGTTGGAGTGCCTTTATTTGTGTGCATATAAGTCTGTAACACTCATTTGATTGTAAGCAGACCTATCCGTGGATTATATACATAATTCTGAGGTTTTTTATTGTCGTGGAATATGTCGGAAGTTTTTTCTTAAACTTCTGACGGTTGTTTTGTAAATATTCAACTTCCTTCTGTATACGAAGGTCTTCTATATTATTACCCAACTTATGAAGCTGTTTTTATATGCTATGGTATTTGGAAAACATTCTTGTTTCTTTTCTCAAATTAATTAATCTTTCCCTTAAACCTCTCTTATTTCTAATATAGAATTACTCCTCTTTGCAACATTTTCTAATTCTTATAGAAACTGTTAATTTTATATTTCCATTTTTCTTATTCCATTGGAAACTTTTGAGAAACATCATTTGCAAACTCCTGTTTCCGACATACATTTTTCAGCTCGAAAAGGAGATGATAAACAAATACTCTACATAAATTCAACTGAAAAATTAGCCTCAATAAGAATATGTAGGTAAATGAGATTATGAATAATATCCCACTTAAACTAAAGAGAAAACTGTGTAGAGAGGCACACAAGTGTGAGGGCCAAACCCTTTGAGATAAGAAAGGTAAACAAAGGAATGTTTCAGTTTTAGCAATTAGGGAAATTTAATATATAGGAGATAAGAGCAATGTTGTGTTTTTTTTATTGATCGGGGTAGGGGGGGGGGGGGCGGTGGGAGGTTAGGGAAAGAGTGGGGAGGGGAATGGTTATTAAAGGCTGTTAACAATTGTGTATTTGTTATAGAAGATATAAATATGTTTTAGGAGGTGGAGTGTTGATTGACCTCTCCTAAAAAACAAAAACAAAAACAAAAAAATATATGGACGAAGAAAAACACTTTTATGTTCCAAACTGATATTGAAATAGATATTTTCAATTCATTTGTACTTTGTTAGATATAAAAGGTAGAGGTATTGTATTAAATTTTTATAACAACGAAAAGCAAAGCTAATGAATGCAAAATACTGTTAATGCTTAAAAATGACGCAAATTACCGAACCAGCT
>NC_090758.1:5274202-5279548 GCF_036898095.1 Palaemon carinicauda
GTAGGAGAATGGAGAGGAGAGAGAAAAGAGGAGGAGAGAAAGAGAAGGAGGAGGAGGAGAAAGAGGGGGGGAGGAGAGAAGAATTAGAAGCAGAAGGAGAATGAGAAGGAAGAGAAGAAAGAGAGGAAGAAAGAGAGGAAGAAAGAGAAGAAGTTGTAGGAGAAGGAAGAAGAGAAAGAGAGGAGGGGGAGAATAAAGAAGGAGGTGGAAGAGTAGGAAGGCGAAAAAAAAGAAGGAAGAGAGGAAGAGAAGGAGGAGGAGAAGGAAGAGGAGAAACGGAGGGGGTAGAGAGGAAGAGAAAGAGAGGAGGAGAAAGAAGAGGAGAAGGAGAACATGAAAATAGGAAGAGAAGGGGAGGAAGAGACGGAGGAGGAAGAAAAAGAAGAGAAAGAGAGGAGGAAGAGAGGAAGAGAAGGAGGAGTAGGAGAAGGAGTAGTAGAAGAGGAAAGGAGGAAGGGACGTACGAGGAGAAAAAGGAAGATGAAGATAGTAGAGGAGGAGGAGGAGGAGGAGAAGGAGAAAGTGGAATAAGTCGTGGAATGATTATTCGATCTACTCCATTGGCATTGCCCAAAGGCTTTGATTTGACGAAAGGATTCGACAAACGAACGATGTTTGGTGTTGATTATGTAATAATTAAACAACCTTTCTCGGCTTTGAATATTTGTATTTATACCATCTATGTATATCTGTTTCTATTTTTATCAGCTTTTAATATTATATATCCACCTATGTTTATCTAATTCAAATTCTTACAACGTTTAGTATTCTATTTATCCCTATATGTTTATCTATTTCTATTTCTGTATGGTATAATCATATTTTCAGTTTGGTATGGTCTTATTTCCTTTCTACATTTAAGGATTGAAATATATATATCTTAGTTATGTTTTCTCAATAGGAGGATGTGTTTAGTGAAATAAAAAAAGTAGAATCTTTGATAAATAAATGATTTTTTAGTAAATTGAGAAACAATACCTATTCAAATACAATATTTAAAATACAGTCGTTGACAAAGTCATAGAAATGAGGGAATATATTTTTCTCTTAATACTGAATAATATATTGAAATAATGTGCTTGAGAAAAAAGTCTACTACTAAAACAGAGAAACGAGACGATTAAAAAAGGTGAGAAACAACACTTGTCAATGCTTTTTTTAACACGAAAATTAAATAGAAAATTATTAAGAAAATTAACATGGGAATATATGAGTAAATAAAGCATTGAGAAAGAGAGAGAGAGAGAGAGAGAAGAGAGATGAGAGAGAGAGAGAGAGATTTTCCAATCATTGTTATTATAGCAGAGCGATTAATAGATTTTGAAAACGCGTTTAAAACTCGAAGCCTTTGATAAATGGTGTTTTTTTTTTCTCATTAATTTTAAACGATTGAAATATTCTGGAATTAATTAAAATATTTTTTCTAATGCTACATAAATTAAATAAATATTTATTTTCTCTCAAATGAATGATGTATGATGTATGTTAAGTAGTATTCATACATTATAAAGATGCTGAGAGAGAGAAGAGAGAGAGAGAGAGAGAGAGAGAGAGAGAGATCATAGTTTGTACATATAATAATAATAATAATAATAATAATAATAATAATAATAATAATAATAATAATAATAATAATGATAATAATAATAATAATAATCTCGTATATTCATAATCTTGTCCAATTCTATAAAAAATATAATATGAGAATTGTGGTGGTCTAAGTCTGAACATACGAGGAAACTCTCTCTCTCTCTCCTCTCTCTCTCTCTCTCTCTCTCTCTCTCAGCCATCAACCTTTAGTATACAGAAGTTGATAACACAAGAACCCCCAGTCAAGTTCTAGTATACCCAAGGAGCCAAATTATGGTAGATAGTTAGCGTGGCTATAAATTACCCATTTATAGCCACTTCTCGCCAACCTAGAAAATTATCATAGCCGGAATATTGATGTTATTTATTGTCACTACTTCAATAAAGGCCATATATCGTTTTCTAGTCATAGCAGCGTAACACAGAGCTCAAGGAAAAGGATTTAGAAAAGGGAACTCTATTCGGGGTTTGACGTTTTGTCTCCTACTGAATATATATATATATATATATATATATATATAATTTTTCTCTATAACTTTTTAAAATTTCCAATGAGACTCCAAGATTTTTCCTTTGTTGAGATTTATTGGCAATGATTTAAACTGACATTGATATAGTTACAGGAGAAAAACCCTTCCTTTGTAACTAACTTACGTTTAGAGCAAAACTTCAATTACATTAATCCTAGAGACATTATAATCATGGTTACTCACATTAATGTCTCTCCAAACTATCATTTTCAACTGTATGCTTTAAAAACATCACGATCAATATTCGAACTAATGAAAATTAGATATTGACAAATAATTGTCATATATTTTTTATAGTTTGATGGAACATCCATACTTCACCTATATAAATAAACACGGTCTTTTCTTGTTATATGTATGAATTTAATCTCATCTCTCTCTCTCTCTATCTCTCTCTCTACCCCCACAATCTATATTGAACCAGGAAACAGCTTTACTGACATGCATACATTTACTAAGGAAAGGGTGATAAGGGTTATTTTCTAACTGATTTACAATCTGAGTCGCCCTTATTAAGCAGACACAAATTCGCAGGTGGATAACGCAACACAGTCAGACGTTGACGAAGACACAGAAATATGAAATTTTTTTTTTTTCATTATTCGATTTTTCTATGTTGTTTACGCTAATTATGAAATATTAAATTACACCAGTCATGCAGTTTATGGCATATAACTATTACTCCTTTAATGATTTGAATCTGTAATGAATAATGATATTCTCCATTCAAGTAAATTTTATTTGGCAGCTCTGTCCCAAACTCGTCCTACCAAGGTTAACTATGCATGTGATTGTTATCTTGGGTATTTTTACAGGGAAAATGACTTACCATTCATGTGTTCCGATGAAGAAAGGAAATGCTAAACACTATTATAAGTAAACTTAGATTGCTTCCGATTGCATATGAAAAATTCACCACCATATTTCTGATAAAAATATCCTCACATAATAAGGAAACGATTGTTGGACATTTTACCAACTACCAATTCTCTAACATCTACCTTCCTTCCACACTTTTTTTTACCCACGTTGTCTTCAAATAAGTGTCTATATTAGTTGGGCCAAGGTGCCTCTGATACCATCTATGACGGTGAAGTAAAACTCGTTGCAATGTAAGGGAGGGAACTAGAGGGGTCTGGGTTATTATGCCTTTCTTAATGTTACAATCGTGTTATGATACTCGTTCTTACTAACAAAAAAGGTTATACCATGAAACATATTATCTATCTTTATATTTCATACAAAATTACTGAAAATTAGATCAAATATTTGTGTAATTACTTGATTGTCTCACCGATTCCAGTACATGTGGCATATCTGGGGAACCACCCCCCCCACCCACCCACCCCCTGATCCCCAGATGTAATTGAACTAACGACTGTTTGCTGAGGAAATATTCCTGTGACATTTATTGTGAAATTTGTAATTTCCTAAGAATTAAGTTTGGGCCATACAACAAGGATCATCAAGTTCACGTACGTCTGTTTTATATCAATTTTGTACCCAACTAGGAACAGATATAAAGTAATGCAAATTTTAATGACTGGATGATTGGGGTAATTAGCAATTTGGTACTCTACTACTAACGCCATCTATTGGCCATGGAAGCAAACAATGTGAAGACCTCTTTAATCCTTGTGTTCTGGAAGCTTCCATGACGTAATTTTGGTTTAAGAAATATTAAAAAACATCATTCGTAATTGACACTGGATATAATTCATACCTCCCACATATATATTTCTACATAAGTATCTATCTATCACTCTTTTTCAATTGGATAGAATACTTAACATGAATGAGATAAGGGACGTAAGCTGCCATCTTTTGAAAAGAATTTGAAAAAACGCGAACTCTTCAAATTCTGAGAAGTGTGTGATTACTAATAGATAGACTTTTTTTCTTAAATGATGCATTTAAAATTCACTATGCCAATACTGATATATTTTTTTTTAAATTTCAGATAATATATATTACAAAAATATATAGAGCTGATCCCAATATTCTAAAAGCAGAGCTGTAACTTAGCAATAAAAATAAAAAACCCTACTTTAACCAAAATGTATTCATGTCCGAAGCAAATACATTGTTAACTAAGCATAAGCGCAGTTTTAGATATCAGTCCCCTATAAGGTGTTCATTTTTACATTTAAGCAAAAGATTAAAATTATTTACGTCTCTCTCTCTCTCTCTCTCTCCTCTCTCTCTCTCTCTCTCCTTAAGACATTGAGTTACTAATTCCTATGTTTTAGAAATTAAAATACAAATTACAAAATAAATCCCAATATACAGCAGGACTGTAGAGTCAGTCGACCAAAATAAGAAAGCAGTTTTGTGTCGATAAAGTGAGAGACAAAGTTTAGCATAATGCGTCACCGGAACTGGAAGATATGAGAATTAAATTTGCATATTTCTTGTTTATCAAATTGGTGAATTCTGGCAACCTCCCTTGATGGTTGGTATCTTAGTTTCGTTAGAGAGGTGACGAACGTTTACGCAAGATATTGAATTTTTTGGATGTTATGATATTTAAAACGATATTTTCTCTTGGATTTTGTTAAGTATATGTGCATGCATGTAAAGGAAAACAATGTAACATTCATTCTTATATAGAAGGATATATAATAAAAGAGGAAAAATGTTGTGATATAGCTACATTCAGACAGGCAGAGAGATGAAGTGGAGTTTTGGATCTGATAGGTATTGAATGTCCGAATACTATTTATAAAAGAGAGAGAGAGAGAGAGAGAGAGAGAGAGAGAGAGAGAGAGAGATGATTGGAATAGACTGATAACTAATGCATTGATATACCAGTTCAAAACTATTGAATTCTTTACAAGCAATTTACTCAAGAATAAGGAATATTCTGGAGAATTTATCCAATGATGATAATTTGTAAGAATATTACAAATAAAACTATGAATACCACATGAAATAATATCTAGATAACAAAATACCTCAATAACACTTCAAAATACCACAATAATACCACAGATATCTAAAAGAATAATACAAAATCTGAAATTTGGTCTGTATACAAATCTTAAGAATATGAGAGTCTTCATAAGAATTGGGAACATCGAATTTTTTTATTAGGAAACCTAAAATTCCTCTGTGTAAGACAAAGGAAGAACAAGTGGATTCTTTGTCCTCTTGGAGGTGAAAAACACAAAGGTATTTAAAGATGCAAAACAATTATGATGAAGACAGGGAGATAGAAACTATATAT
>NC_090758.1:5280048-5295048 GCF_036898095.1 Palaemon carinicauda
AATTACCCATTGATATCAACTGTGATCTATTCGATGCTCTAGTTGTACCCATTTTGACTTAGGGTTGTGAAATATGGGGTTACCACAAACTAGATCATGTTGAAACATATCACAAGAAGTTCATGAAAAATCAGCTCTGTGTGAACAAGCGAACAGCAAACTGCATGGTATATGGGGATCTTGGCAGATTGAAAATATCTATTTGCAAACGGATGATTAGATTTTGGTTGAGAATTGTAAAATCAAAGGCGTCTAAATTCTCAAATGTTTTTTATCGTTTTCTTAGAATTCTATACGAGTCGAATGAGTATAAATCTACTTGGATCCATAAAATTAAAACTATCCTTGATTCATGTGGTATGTCAAATATATGGGAGCATCCATAAAATTTCAATCACAAGTGGATAATAAATAGCCTAGAAATGAAACTCAAAGAAATAGAGACAACAGTGGCATGCAGAAGTAGAGAGAAATATATTGTGTAGTAATTATAAACTTTTTAAGACAGAATTTGGCCAAGAAAAGTATATTCTAAATTTATATATACTAGAAAGAATTGCCCTTAGTAAATATAGGTATGGTACCCACAAACTTCCTGTAGCAACTGAAAGATATTCTATGCAGGAGAATCAGCACCCTTGCACACTATGCGGCGGCATTGAAGTTGGGGATGAATACCATTATGTTTTAGTTTGTCCTATGATTAGAGAAATAAGAAAGAGATACCTAAAGCCCCACTATTGTAGAAGACCTACCACTTTTAAATTAATTCTGCTCCTCAATACAAGTAGTGCTAGAGAACTGAAAAGACTTGCAAGGTTTGTTAACCTTATGATGTCTTTATATTAGATTTGATACTTTCTGGGATTTTCATTATTATGGTATTATTTTTCAATGTATGTACTTTCCTTTGTTAGAATACCTTTTATGTTTTAATTATGTACTTGCTAAATATATGTTTACATAAATATAGTTGTAATCTATTGGTCTCTTCTTTTTGTAGTTTTTGTGTAAAATATATATATTTGTGTAATTTTGTAATTCTCATACTCCGGAAGGGGTCGATAGAATAAAATTTGCCTTTGCCTTTGCCTTGCCTCTCATCTTAATGACGTATAAAATACTAATTAATATATATGAACGTACAATGTATTTTACCAATTATCATTCACATTAGTAATATCAGGATTTATTTCACTTATGTTACATTAGAAAAAATATATAATTTATTCCAGAGAATTTCGATCATTAAATATAATTGGAAGAAAAAAAAAACCATTCATCAAAAGTTCGAGTTTTAACGAGTTTTCTAAATCTATTAATCACACATCTATAATAACAATAATTGGAAAATCGCCCCCCCCCCCCCCACACTCTCTCTCTCTCTCTCTCCTCTCTCTCTCTCTCTCTCTCTCTCGGGAAAAAGTGTCAACTTCTGTTTTCAAAAAACACAACTTTGCCATCATTAAAGTAACCTCTTATTATAGTGTATGACTGAAACTCTCTCTCTCTCTCTCTCTCTCTCTCTCTCTCTCTCTGGAGAAAAGTGTCAACTTTTGTGTTTTTCCAAAAACACATTTTTGCCTTCATTAAAGTAACCTCTTATCATAGTTGATGCCTTAGATAAGAAACACACTCTCTCTCTCTCTCTCTCTCTCTCTCTCTCTCTCTCTCTCTCATCATACCTGACTAGCTTACATATTTCCATGTTCGTTTTCCTATTTATACCCTATTTAATTTTCGTGTCAAGAAACGCATTGAAGAGTGGTGTTGCTTCTCACTTTTTTAAAGGTTTTGTTTCTAATTTCTATTAGACGTTTCCTAAAGCAAATTTTAGAGTTTTATTGTTCAGTTTAAAAGAAAAAACAATATTAACCACCAATTATATATTTAACAATTGATTTATTCATATATTGATTTCAACAAACTTACTCCATATTATATAAATATAATTAAGATATAGTATCTATACATTTTAATCCGTGAATGTACATAGGTAATAAGATATACCTAACAGAATTTGTAACATAGAAACATAGATGAATAAATAGAATATTAAAAGCTCACACAATATAAATATATAAACATAGATGAATAAATACAAATATTCAAAGCCGAGATCAGTTGTTTAAAGGTTACATCATCAAACACCATACATAGATCGTTTGTTGAATCCCTTCGTCAAATCATAGCCTATGAGAAATGCAAATGGAGGATGTTAATATTCATCCATGACTTATTCATGTTCCTTATTCTCTTCTTCTCCTCCTCTTCTCTTTCTCCTCTTCCTTCTCCTTCTCCTCCTTCTCTTCCTCTCTTCCTCCTCTCTTGCTACTCTTCCTTCTTCCCCTCCTCCTTCTCTTCCTCTCCTTCTCCTCTCCTTCCTCCTCCTCCTCCTTCTCTTCCTCTCCTCCTCCTCTCCTTCTCCTCCTCCTCCTTCTCTTCCTCTCTTCCTCCTCTATTCCATTTCTCTTTCTCCAATTCATTTTCCTCCTCCTCCTTCTCTTCCTCTCTTCCTTCTATTCCTTCTTCTCCTCCTCCTCCTCCTTCCCTTCTTCTCTTTCTCCTCTCTATCTTTTCTTCCTTCTCATCCTCCTCCTCTTTCTCTCTTCCCCCACGCTTTCTCCTCTTCCATCTCTTTCCCCTCCTCCTCTTTATCTCTTCCTTCTCTTTTCCTCCTCTCCTTATCCTCCTCCTTCTCCTCTTCCACCTACTTTCCTTATTCTATCTGAGAACTGAGACTTCCCCCGGGTGGATGTTTTCAGTATAACGAAGAGGTTAAGATGTCAGAAGAGAGGGGAGGGGTTATGAAGGGTAGGGGGAGGTTGCAGAAAAGTACCAGGAGACCTAGAGAGAGAGAGAGAGAGAGAGAGAGAGAGAGAGAGAGAGAGAGAGAGAGAGACACTATTTAGTCAAGGGAAAAAGCTGACTATGACCAAACTTTAAGAAGTGCCATTGAAAATGCCCTTCAGACCCCTTTTACAACAACGGGGAGCGCTGACCCACCCCCCAAAAAAAAGGAAAAAAAAAAGAACCTTCCAGTTTACCCTAGAGAGTAGAGGGAATGTGAATATGGCAGATTCATATAGATAGGCTATATATTTTTTTAGTTGATATCTGTGTTTTTCTCTGACTTATTTTCAATATTTGTGTTGACTTTTAAGATGCTTGCCTAACTAGATTTGCATGTTATGATAATAATAATAATAATAATAATAATAATAATAATAATAATAATAATAATAATAATAATAATAATAATAATAATAATAATAATAATAATTATAATTTATGTTTTGGAGTATGTTAAAAGAATTTAATGATATATAATGTTTTACATACTGAATACGTTACCACATAAATAAATAACATATATTTTTATACTTATCAACACTTCATTGTAAACAAATAAATAATGTGTTTCCTCCATGTATAAAAATAAAAAGAGAGACAAGATTATTTGTCAGATGTGTTTCACACATATATACACACATCCTCTTAGAATTTATCTTTTCAACAGATCAAATAATTTAAAAGTTAAATTCATATTGTCTATTAAAACCAAGTTCAGTGTTTGTTTACAAACTCATCTTTTTCCTTCCCCGGTGCATAAAAGCATGACCAATAAACTGACAAGATACAACTTGACATTGTAGAATAAGAACATTGAAGATACATCATAAGATACAACTTGAAACTTCAAGAATAAGCTCACCGAAGCGACATCAACATGTACAACTTGACACTTCAAGAATAAGACCATCGAAAAGACATCATGAGAAACAATTTGACACTTCAAGAATAAGAACACCGAAGACACACCCGCTGTAAGAGAGGAAACGTCGTTAACATAAATATCGAAGATGGAATCATGACTCCGGATTCAAGAGGCTTCCAATCCATGCTTCCTCACTGGATCAAAATCCAGGAGAACACTCGGAAGATCATAAGGGCCTGGAAGGAACTCATTTTTATTCAGAGGACGGGAAGCAAAGAGGGATCTGTTCTTTAAGAATTTATGAGCTTAGGAGGGATGGAATGCGGGATGCGTTCTTCTTCTTCAGAGAGAGAGAGAGAGAGAGAGAGAGAGAGAGAGAGAGAAAGATATTCTTCTGTAAGGGAGTAATCAAAATCAACAGTTGACCTCAGTATTCATAGACGAAAATACGGATTGGATTATTTATGACGTTAACTATCGTACATAGCTACAAGAAATATCGTTTCTTGTTATTGTAATCATACAAAATTTAACAGTGTACTTGATACCTTCATTTGTAAGTACCGTCATTGAAATTTGTATATATCTGTATGCACAGAGAAATGTATTCCCACATACGCTTGTCATCAAAAAACATATAACGAGTATATTAAAAATCACAAACACACACAAACATATATATATATATATATATATATTTACATGTAGAGTACATATCTATATATATATATATATATGTGTGTGTGTGTGTGTGTGTGTAAATATATATGTCTATATAAATATATATATATATATATATATATAAATATATATATATTTATATATATATATATATATATGTATATATATATATATATATATTCAAAACTTTATTAACACGCACACACACACACACACACATATATATATATATATATTTATATATATATATATATATAATATACATTCAAAACTTTATTAACACGCACACACACACACACACATATATATATATATATATATCTATAGATATAGATATATATATATATATATATAGATATATATATATATATATATCTATATATATATATATATATATCTATATCTATAGATATATATATATATATATATATCTATATATATATATATATATAGATATATATATATATATATGCTAAAGCACCATTTCTAAGGTATATAACTGCTATATATTACCAGAGAAAAAATTGCATGTGAATGCCAGGTAGAACCCAGTTCGCTCACCTCTATAAGGTGTCGGTATAATACTGGGGCGTGATAAATCACAACTAGAGGCCTCGCACCATTTAGATATCTCCTGTCAAAATCCCCGAACAGCAAGGTGCCGTTTTACCTCGTACTACTACTAGACAATCCACGCCAGTGACGTCACTCCTTATAGCACCCCAGATTGGGGCCCAATTAGGAAGTGATGGGTAGGTTCACTGGTTGACACTGGTCTCTCGCCCAGAAATAGATTTTTCCTTCGTCAAATTCCCTTTTCTGGGCTCCGACCCGTGTCGCCCAGTGAAATTTTACCAGAGAATGGGGGTCCCAATTAGGCTAACTACCTGAAGGGAATAACACAAAATTAATATAGCAGATTAATTTTAATATTAAAAAAGAGGGATATGGAAACCCGTAAAATAGATCAACACGTAAATGACAGAGACAATTAGACATGATACATAATCAAAATGAAACCCGAAGGGGAATTCAACAGGTATGAATAATGTTAATACAGCTTGATAAGCAAAATGCAGTAAAGCATACAATCATAGATATAAATAATTAACCAAGGAACATCAGCTTGGGGATTCCAAAAACAAGTGAGATCAAAATAATTCGTGAAATCGATCAATAGAATAATAAATAATACATCAAGGTAAATAAAACAGGTAGGAACAACAGGTAAGCCAGGCAGGAGGGAAAGAGGACAAAGCAAGGCGCTGTGATTAGTACTCAGTACCCTCGGGAGGTTCTACATTCCCCGCAGCTACTGTGGCAAATCTAAGAGCTTCTAAAGGTTTTAGGTAGTGGCGTTTGAAAACTTTAGGGGACTTCCAACCCGTATATTTTGAGAGCTCATCAAATTTCATATGGTGGAAAAAATTAATGGATGTAGACACAGCTCCAATATCATGGACATGTGGGAATGATTCAGGATTAGCTTGTTTAATAAAATAAAGAATTTGTTGCCTGATTCCTTAAAGGGTAATAGTTCTTCCGTGCTCTCTAATAAATAAGGGCCCTGTGGTTGTAGTGGAAGTTCTACTTAAGTAGGATTTTAGGGTGGTAACTGGGCACAGGGATGGATCCCGGGGAAGTGGAACAATCTTCCAGGGGGACCACCTGTTCTGGGGATCCTCATTTTTAGCCAGGAACACTTTGTTAGGGGAGAGAAGTACCTCACCTGAAGAGAGAAACTCTATATGACCTGGGTGTCTAGACAAAGCTGACAATTCCGAGATTCCGGAGCCAGAGGCGAGGCTCAAAAGGAAAAGTGACTTTCTTAATAATGCCATATAGTTACAGGATTCATTTGGAGTGTCAGAGGCCATTTTAAGAACATCGTTTAGAAAAAAGGGAAACTGCGCTAGGCCGGGTGGAAGGTTTTAGCCTGGCCCAAGCTTTCGGAATGGATGAGAGATATGAATCCGTTAAATCAATGCCAAAACCAATATGGAAGATCTTTTTCAAGGCTGACTTAATTGTAGTAATGGTACTGCGCGCCAGGCCTGATTCGAAGAGAGTCCGGAAGAATGTCACTGTTAGGTTCATTGTCATTTTATCAACCTGGGAATCATTCAAGAACTTCGCTAATTCCTTGACAGCTGAGTCATATTGTCGGAGAGTAGATTCCCTATTGTCGGATTCCAGGAAAATATTATTCGAAGGATCGTTGCTCGCACCTCGTTGGGCTGCGAACTTCATGAAGTCCATAAAGTTAGGGCATTCAGAGGCCTTGAGGAAGCAAACATATTGCGAGATTGTACTATCTGTATGAGCAACGGATTGGGAATACGCCGGGGGCTGAGACCTAGCTCTAGCAACAAGGGGAACCAATTGCTCTTAGACCAGTTGGGGGCTAAGAGAGGAACTCGACCTTTGAAGGATCTCAGTTTGTGCAGAACTTTCAGCAGGAGATTCACCGGAGGAAACAGATAAATCGTCTTCCGGGTATACAAATCTAGAATCAGAGAGTCCGTGGCATAAGCCTGAGTGTCCAGGTTGGGGGCTACATAACAATCTAGTTTGCGATTGAATTCCGTCGCAAACAGATCCACCTGGAGACCCGGGACTTGAGATAGTATATATATATATATATATATACTATATACTATATATATATATGTATATATATATATATATATATATATTTATATATATATATATATATGTATATATATACATATATATATATATATATATATTTATATATATATATATATACATATATATATGTGTGTGTATATATATATATATATATACACACATATATATACATATATATATATATATACACTTATACATATACAGTATATATATATATATATATACATATGTATATATATACATATGTATATATATATATATATATACATATACACTGTATATATATATATATATATATTTATGTATGTATATATATATATATAAATATATATATATATATATATATATACCTTACTAATGGAGGAAACGTAATGTATTAGAAGGGATAGGCAAAGCTATACTAGTTAGGATCACCCATGCTAGATTGCTTTAATCTGAGCAATCAGACGAAAATCCCCATTGATTTGATATGTCGAGGTCTTTGTAAAGAAATGAAATAGAAACATTATCTCTCTCTCTCTCTCTCTCTCTCTCTCTCTCTCTCTTGTTACGCTTAGTGACATGGCCTTATGTATAACTCACGGTCTCTCCCTAATCTTTGGGTAGGAAGAGAGGGAGTAGTTATACCGTGGTGGGGGGTTTACCAAGATTGGTACACTCGAAAACCACAATCATCAACAAATTATGAGTGTGTTTATACGTTTGGGCTAATAATAATAATAAAAATATTATTATTATTAATAATAATCATAATAATAATAATAATATTATCAATAATAATAATAATGATAATTATAATAATCTCTCCTTATATTTTATAAATAACTACATTTGATATATACTGAAAGACTAATGATATATGTCGGAGGCCAATTTGAACCTTAATAGAAAGTGATTGACTATTGCTGGAATTATCTTTGACGCAATTTCCTTCATCCGTAAACTCGTCTCCTGTAAGACCTATGTTATATTGTTAAGCCTGATTCAGATTAAGATTGAGAGAGAGAGAGAGAGAGAGAGAGAGAGAGAGAGAGAGAGAAAGCGGAAAATACTTGCATTAAGACACGAGTGATAAAGGCATACACGTTAAAATTACAAAATAAAAACGAAAGAAATAGAAACAGATGATTATATATGGAAAGGCAAAATAAGAAAAAGCATGTGTAACTATATATATATATATATATATATATATATATTTATATGTATATATAACGGATTTTGAGCGAAGCGAAAAATCTATTTTTGGGTGAGATGGCCATGTCGTCCTGATGGAAGTTCCTATAGGGTAGCTTCCTAGGGTATATTACAACTACGGCGATATTCCCAGAGAATTTACCTTAAGGTACCAGAATTCTAACTCCTGGAGCGAGTATCCCTCGTGAAAGGGATATCGCGACATATCAGAGGACGTATTCTTGACACGCCACATGGCAATCTGCATCCTGGACAGAGATTTCGTCTCGTAGGAGGGATTGGCAAGAAACGAATTCGGGAAAGAAAAAGGGGAGCCGCTCCCAAGGCTTCCCTATCCTCCGATTCGTATGCGTGCGTGGCGCCAATCCTGGCGCCATCTATATTCCTTGTAGCGTACACGAGGTGCTACAGATACTGTATGTAGGGAGGGGTCCTACAGCCCTTTCTTAGAAAGGCAAGGGTGGGTCCATCAGGACGACATGGCCATCTCACCCAAAAATAGATTTTTCGCTTCGCTCAAAATCCGTTTTTGGGCTCAAGCCATGTCGTCCTGATGGAAGTGTACCAGAGCATTACTGTATCTGTGGATTCTCAGAACGTGCCGTACTCCCCGGATGTAATTTTTCCCGGTCGACTAGACCTAGAGACCTAAGATGTTACCATTAAACATCTTTTCAACTAACTATAAACCATGTTAGAGCTTCCTGCCCCCTACAGGGAAGAGTCCTACAAGACTCTGGAAAAGTCTCGAAGAGTACATATACCTATGTATGAATACCAGGCAAGCTAATATAGTGGTCTCGCCCTATATTAAGTAAAGCATAGTTTGTAAAGAACCACTGCGTCAATATGAAATATCGACCAGTTCTCCGCACAATACTTGTATTGGACAAAGGTTTTATATCCGTATAGGAGGAAAACCAATGCAACATAGCTTGCATAAAGGAACAATTCTATTAGAATTATCCCAGATAAGGTACATAGAATGAATGCTCAATTATACCAGTAAATTGACACAGGTGAAGGAGACGCAAGGTTCTTAAGAACCAGTTTATTCACAGGCAATAAATAGACAGGTTAACCACAATTATATATATATAAATATATATATATATATATATATATACATAAGAAGAGGATAACCCAAAACTTTAAGCATAAGTATGATAGTAAACAGAGCTTGTTTGTCTGAAAGAAAAACATTAAATGCCACTTTCAAGATACCGAGGTATCAAAGTCATAAAAGTCTGTATTGACATTAGCGTTACAAACGCTCGGCACACATGTCTGCACTTATGCTAGGTTCACCTTCGGAAATGGAACAGTCTACATGGACAACACAGTACCCTCACTTAGTTTGTAGTACAGTATGTAACTACACACTCACCCTGGAATTAATCGTCCCAATTAAGACCACTGTTCCTCGCAGAGTTAAACAGTAGGGTTAACACCGCAACCCACTGCTACCACAGATCTCTTTAGTTCCTCTACTTACTTCGCATAGTGGCGAAAGAACACTCTGGAAGACTTCCAGCCAGTGTATGAACGGAGATGTTCAAAATCCATACAATTAAAGAAATTTAAGGATGAGGCAACTTTCCTCGGATCGTGACCTACAGGTGTATTGTCAGGATCCGCTCTGCGAATAAAATATGTGATTTTCGCTCTGAGTTGATTCAGAGATAATTTTGAGCCTGATGTTTCTCCCCTGAATAGTTGACCACCCTTGAAGTCTGAAGTTCTATGAAGATAGACCTTTAGGCATTCTACTGGACATATAGATGCATCTTCTTTCAGAGGGGAGATTCTCCAGGGACCCCACCTGTTGGTGGGTAACTCATTCTTGGCGAGAAACGTAGGATCCGGAAACAGGTTCAGTTCTCCCCCAACCAGGAACTGAACAGAACCTGCTTCTCTCGAGAGGCTACAAATCCTTCAACGCACACTCTTCATTGCTCAACAGAGAAGCGAAATGAAGAACTTGTCTAAAGACCATGAAATGGGCTTTGAAGGTGCTGAAGGTCTGAGCCTAGCACAGGCTTTCGGGACTTTATTAAAGATCTCGTTACCTAGGTCGACCTGGAAGGCATATAGAATGGGTCTTGTCAAAGCAGACTTACACACTGAAATCTTGTTAGCTGCCAATCCTTGACCATGGAGGTGGAGAAGAAAGATAAGCAGAAGTCTGTCAAGATCTCCTGCGGATTCTTCGCCTTGACAAAAGGCCACCCATTTTCTCCAAGATGACTCATATTGCCTTCTAGTAGATTTGCACTTATATTCTCAAGGAAGTCTATGCTGCTTCGAAATCCCGAAACGCATTCTCACCGCTAGGGAGAGAAAATCATGAGCTGCAGGGTCCGGGTTTTCTGTAATGAAGCGCAGACAGTTTGACTTCTGGACTCGCTGGGTCAGAACTGGATCTGGTAGCGGTACAAACTCAGCTACAGTTCCAATGCCAGGGGAACCACACGCTGTTCGGCCACTTGTGGGCCACTATTGCCGCTACCCCTTGAAGGATCTCAGTTTGTGGAGGACCCTCAACAGAAGGTTGTGAAGAGGGAACAGATAAATCTTGGACCATCTGTTCCAGTCGAGGGACATCGCGTCCACTGCTTCCGCTAAGGGGTCCTCGTACGGGGACACGTACATGGGCAACTTCTTGTTGTCTTTCGTCGCAAAGAGGTCTATCTGCAGTTCTGGGACTGATTCAGAATGAAGGAGAATGATCCTGCGTCTAAGGACCATTCCGACTCTATCGGTGTGAACCTGGATAGAGCATCCGCTGTCACATTGCGGACTCCTTGAAGGTGAACTGCCGACAGGTACCATTTCTTCTTTTCCGCCAATCGGAAGATGCCAACATCACCTGGTTGAGAGGTGGTGACCTCGATCCTTGTCGATTCAAGTATCTCATAACTACCTCGCTGTCCATCACCAACCTTATGTGGATCAGTGACGCGGGGAGACTTTCTTTAAGGTAAGGAGCACTGCCATAGCTTCTAGAAAGTTTATGAAAAAGGTCTTGAATAGCTTGGACCAAGTCCTGTGGACTTTTTCCGATGAGAGTGACCTCCCCATCCCTCCTTCGAGGCGTCTGGGTGAATCGTCACCGACGGGGGAGGTGGCTGAAGAAGAACCGACTTCTTTACATGTCTGGCCTGGGACCAAGGCCTGAGAAGAGTACTTAGCGAAGCAGCTGGTCTCTCAGATCTCTTCGCGCGTTTGATGCATAACTTCTCCAAACTCTGATTGCATCCTTTAGCTGTGCTCTTAGCACTGGGTCTGTCACCGAAGCAAACTGGAGAGAGCGCAGTACCCTCTCCTGCTCGCGTCTTTATATCCTTTTCGGAATCTAGAAGTCTCTTGACAGAACCCGCTATCTCCTTCCTTTTCTTCGCCGCGATGGAGAAACGGTGTGACAAAAGGTCCCAGTGGATTTCCAGCCACTGGAACTTTTCAGATGGAGAAAGTCGAGACTTTTTTCTGTTGATCTTGAAGCCTAGGTACTCTAGAACTGGATCACTTGACTGGAAGCTTGCAAGCATTCTGTCTCGGATGCTGCCCACACCAGCCAGTCGTTCAGGTAGGCTACTACCTGAATTCCCTTTAGGCGTAATTGTTTGAGAGCTACGCTCGCAAGCTTCGTAAAAATCCTTGGGGCTATGTTTAGCCCGAATGGC
This sequence comes from Palaemon carinicauda, assembly GCF_036898095.1. Lineage (NCBI taxonomy): Eukaryota > Metazoa > Arthropoda > Malacostraca > Decapoda > Palaemonidae > Palaemon > Palaemon carinicauda. The sequence goes on from NC_090758.1 coordinate 5,291,980, forward strand.
ATGGCTCCGAAGGCGTATAGTCTTCGTTGTAGCCTGAACCTAGGTAGGGGGAGAGTCGATGGCTAATTGAGATGTGCCAATAGGCGTCTGACAAGTCTATAGAGACGGAATATGCCCTCTTGGGCAGTAAGGTCCTTATGTGTTGCAGTGTTAGCATTTTGAATTTGCATATTCACTATGAACTTGTTGAGTGGCGACAAGTCCAGAATGACTCTGAGCTTTTCCGAGTCTTTCTTGGAACACAAAACAGCCTCCTTAGAAATTGATCGGCTTCACCCTTCGGATCACCTTTTTTCTCCAACAGTTCTTGAACGTACTCCTCCATAACGGGGGTGGAGTGTTGGAAAAACCGAAGGCACGGGGGTGGAGTGCTGTACCAGCTCCCGCCCAGTCCCATTCTTGAGTAGGCTGTGGGCCAGGAATCGAAGGTCCACCGATCCCGAAATTTCAGAAGTCTCCCTCCCTACCGGTATCACCTCACTTGGACTGCCGTCCTGAGGTCTTGCCTTCCTGACCACGACCACCCCTGAATCCCCTCCCCTTGAGGGGCGTCTAGACGAGCCTCTGGCTGCTCCTCTAGGCTTTGCTCGAAAGGAAGTAGACTGCCCTTCGAACGCTGGGGTGAATGCCATGGACTGTGTCGACACGGCCTGGGGTACCCACTGAAAAGTGGTCGGGGATTGTGCCACAATCTGGGACCACTGGGGGCAATGGCAATTGCAGTTGCTGTTGCTGTCTAACAGGCTTGGCTGGCCGAGACGGTAGCCTAGTCCTCATAGTCTTCCTCTTTGGTTGAGGACCCTCATCCGGGGAAGACTTTTCTTTTGATAGACAGGCCCCACTTCTGGAGAGGTTTCTATTCTCCAAGGCGGCCTTATCGACAACTTCTTTGACCAAGTCGGTAGGGAAAAGGTCTTTTCCTCAAATGTTGGAGGGGATTAGTTTCCTTGGGCTCGTGCCTCACCGTAGCCGAGGTAAACACGAACTCCCTACAAGCTCTCCTTGCCTTGACGAAGCCATAAAGGTCCTTCGTCACTGTGGCCAGATGAGTCTTGGCCACTACCATGAACATTTCATGGACCTTGGGGTCACTTGCCATCGTCTCGAGAGTAGTCTGAAGAGACATTGAGGCAGTCAGTCTTTCTTTTGTAACGAACTCTCTTCGCAAAAGAAAGTCAGACAGCTTAGGGAGGTCCTCGCCGAACTGACGTCCGGCAATATCAGCCTCCAACTTTCCAACTGAGAACGTTAGATGGACGTCCTTCCAGTCTTTGTGGTCCATGGGCAGGGCCAGCGACAAAGGGTTTACACTCCTCTAGGAAGGGGCAAGGCTTGCCGGCCTCGACTGCTTTTAGTACAGCCAGAAACCCTTTCTGTAAAAAGGGGAAGGCTCTAGTAGGCGAGGACACAAAGGAAGGAGCTTCCTGTTCAATGCGGCTACCTATGAGTTAGAGAAGCCCCTCTCTTTCATCGAGGATGAAAGTAGAGCTTGAGCCTTAGCATGGTCCATCACTATGATCTCCTTCGGCTCTGTCTCCTCCTTTGAAGCTGGTTCCTTCCTCAGCCGGACCGTAACAGTTCGGATATGATGCCTTGCTGGGCCAGAATTCCACCTCCTCCAGGGGAACTGAGCCCAGCTTATCCGAGATTACGATCTTTCCAGTCGTCATCGGCATGTGCTCAGCATACCTCATGGGTTAGCATCTGAGCACAAGGGAAGGTCTTTCACATTGAGCTTTTTCTGGGGCCCATGTGATTCTGCAATGCACTGCATTCGCAGTTCCATTGCAGCCGCCTTCTCCTGATTCTCCTTCTGCATTTGTTGGATCATTCCAACAATAGAAGAGAGGGCCTGTCCCAGCTCTACTGGGAGACCAGCCAATGTTGAGGGAATAGGCTCCGGAATCTGAACCGGAGTAGCCGACACCTCGTCGACGTCTACCTCTACAACGTCTGGGGCTTGAACTTCATCCTGGGCTTCTGCCAGGAGGTCTTCCTCCAGACACTCGTCCACATCAAGACATCCTGTCATCTAACTGGATGTCTTGCATCGCGACCGCGACTACAGCATCCACCTGGATCTGAACTTAGGGGATCTCCTCTTGAGGCTGGGGAATCACTGCATCAGCTGATGCCTTAGGGAAAAGAAAACGCCCTCATCTTCTCACTTGGAAGATAAGGGCCAGAAGTGTTCTTTTGAAGCCCCTTACCCAGGTACGAAGCTTCTTCCTAGCTATATCCCTTGATTCTTCCATCAAAGGTTTCAGTAATCAGGTTAGTGCACACAGTACATACCTGAGGGTCCCAATACCGGAGATCATCCTTGGAGACAGCGTATGCTGCGTGTCTCCTACAAAACTTATGTCCGCAGAGGTTCTTGCTGCGGACGTTGCAGAAAGCATTTCCGCACTTCGGAGTGTCCTTCTGTAAAGAGAAGAAATTTCCATGAGTATCAAGTGAACTATGTATCACTGGATATGCATAGTATAGCATAACAATTCAGAAAGGAAAGACACACACTTGTGTTTCCCTCACAACCATTGATGCAGCCTTCCAGATAATAAAATCAAATGGTTAATCTCTTCTAGAGTAACCAATGCAAGGTTTCCAGAGGAAACAGGTGGAGCTCACACCTAAGCAATGATTTTAAAATCCTGGATACTAGACAGGAAAGAACTCACTTTCCTATCTGTAGGGCAACAGCAAAGGGATGTGCAAGAAAACACAATAGTGTTAGAAGACACAGTGCTGTACCAAAACCCTTACCATAGTTTTCTTCTTACTGTATATGTTATACTGAAGAATACTAGTACAGTATAGGGGGATGCATGGGCCGGCCGGCACACACCATAACTAGCTTTAAAGTATACTACTTAACAGCTATAAGGCAGCAGCACTCTGGTTCAAATCCATGTGCCGGTCGGCAGCAACTGCCGGCCGGTAAACAGCCAATGTTGGCCGGCAATGGCTGCCGGCCAGCAACTACACAAGGTAGTACCCAGCTGCCGGCACACTCTTGGTGACCGACAGACAAGGGCTGACATAAGCCGGCCGGCAAAGGTACAAGAC
>NC_090758.1:5300048-5303156 GCF_036898095.1 Palaemon carinicauda
AGTGGTGTTTGCATTATAATGTTTTGTCAACAGTCATATATACTTTACTGTAGATGGTATTTCTCTCTGTCACTCAGAGCAGGATTCTAAAAGTTTTAGGGATATGAATTCGGTACAAGAGAGAGAGAGAGAGATGAGAGAGAGAGAGAGAGAGAGAGAGAGAGTCATCAGAGTAAGTAAACACTTGAGGAGTAAGTAGGATATTTGATGTCCCTCAGCAACTGTTGAGAGAACAAGATATCTTTGAAAAGCAACTTCAGATTCTATTTACGTAAATGAATATCTACTATACCGTAGTAGAATTCATCGGGTACAATATTGCATCTAATTTCTCTTCTTTTATTGTTTATAAAGGAAATATCTATTCTCTATTTTTGCTGTTCTTTAAATATTTTATTTTATTTTTAATTTTATTACATTTATTTTATTGTCTCTTCAATTCTTACGCCGGCCTTCCTTACTCTCTTCACTTCTTTCCAAAACTCTTCTTATTCTCTTCATATGACTGACCCAGTCCCTAAACCTCATCTCAGGTCAGCTGCCCTCTTTGCCTCACATAGCTTGCGCTTTACTTCCACCTTTTTCTCTCTATATTTTTCATACTTCTCTATACTATTACTCTGCAGCCATTCTTCGAAAGCCCTCTTTTTCTCTTCCACTTTTACCTTCACTCCTTCATTCCACCATTCACTGCCCTTCCTCATGCTGCCTCCAACCACCTTCTTGCCACATACATCACTTGCAATCCCAACAAATTTTCTTTTGCTAACTTCAACTCCGCCTCTAAATTACCAGTTTCTCTTACTCTCACCTCGTCATATGCCATTTTCAACCTTTCCTGATATTTACTTTTTACCCCCGGTTTTATTAGCTCTTCAACCCCTACTAGCTCCCTTTTACATCCACCCACTCTATTCCCCCACTCTTTTGCTACAACTAATTTTCCTTCCACACATACCGTTAGCCATACCCATAAACACGTTCACGTCTTTCAATCTTCCAAACATTCTTTAAGTTATCAACACATAATCCATTAATGCCCTTTCTACTACTCTTTCATTTGCCACTCTTACCCATGTATACTTATTTTATCTTTCTTTTTAAAAAAGCTAGCACTTATTACCATCTCTTGTTCAACACACATATCTACCAGTCTCTCACCACTCTCCTTTTCACCTGGTACGCCATACTTCCCAATGACACCTACCTCTCCAGCGCCCACTCTAGCATTTAAGTCACCCATGACGACTACATAATTCCTTCTACCCAGTCCTTCTACACACCTAGTTAATTCATTCCAGAACTCATTCCGCTCTTCTTCACTTTTCTCACTACCTGGCCCATACGCACTGACAAACACCCAACATTCCCTACCCAACCTAACCCTTACCCACATGATATCTCCTTCCATTCCACTACTTTACCTGTCATCCATTCACTCAGCAATAAAGCCACACCCTCTCTCGCTCTTCCCCTTTCAATCCCAGACACTCTACCAGACATTTCACCAAACATCACTTCACCCTTTCCTTTCATCTTTGTCTCACACAAGGCAAATACATCCATCCTTTTACTTCTAAACATACTTCCAATATCACATCTTTTACTCTCTATCGTACTACATCCACGCACATTCAAACACCCCAAAACTAGAGTGCGGGGAGCAGTCACTCTCCCCCCAGCTCCATCTCTTTGTTGCTGCCTCACAGGATTTTTTATACAGGAGAGGGGGTTCCCAGCCCTCTCGTCCCGTCACTTTTAGTCGCCTGTTACGACACGCAGGGATAACGTTGGCGCTATTCTAATTGTTTTATGCCCCCGCGGCCGTATTTACCTGTATATTATCACTTACAAATAAATTTTTCCATTCTTTATTCAGTTCTTCATTATTTCTGACCAATTTATATTCTTACTGTAAAAATTATATTTTTCATATCCTTCCCAAAGTTTTGTGCTTTTATTAATTCTGCGATCACTTGCTTTGGAATGGACTATCATTCTATGACATTGTGGTCTGAAATTCCCGTGTTATACACTATTATTTCTTTAACATAATTCACCTCATTCACAAATACTAGATCTAGGACATTTTCCTTTCTTGTTGGAATGTGGTTTATTTGTTGCATATTATGTTCTAATAGCATATCATGGAGCTTTTCAAATTGCCTCTTATCTTCTGCGCTACTATTACTCTCTTTTTTATATGTATACATACAACCACTTTCTTCTATCCGTTCTTTCCAATCCACGAAAGGAAAGTTAAAATCTCCGGATAGGAGTATATTCAGTCTTTATGGTTTCTACATATATCATCTATTTTTTCTATTATTATGTCAAACTCCTTAGTTTTTGGGGGTCTGTAAACTACAATATTCACTAGTTTTTCAAATTCAAATTCTACCGCAATCAATTCACATTCTATGTTGCTGTATTTTTCACAGACCTTTCCTTGATTTTATGTCTCTTCCATATATTGCGGTTCCCCTTGATTCCTATTTTTTCTTTCTGATATATAAGTTTGGAAACCATGTATCTGGTCATCACTGCCAGTCTCTTGGGAATACCATGTTTCACTTATATTTAATATATCTATTTTTCAATTTGGGTTAGTTCTTCTTAGAACTCTATTTTCCTTTTAGAGTACTCGTGACTAAACCCTGTGCATTCATCACTACTATGGTTTGTGTTTCATCCCCATTATTTAATATTGGTAATAATATGGATTCCCCCCTGCTTCCTTTGTGTTCTGATATGATGTTCTTTTCTTCATTTCCCGGAATTCTGCCATTAAAAAATCCAACTTTTCTATTATCTTTGCTCTTTCGCCTTCATATTTATTTGTGTGTGTATACCTGCAATTATCCCAATATCTGCACCAACCCCTGGCATTATAGATGCATTCCTTGTAGTTGGGCTCTAAATGAGCAGATTTGGGTTGAAGGGCCTCATATCTTGGGGCTCTTGGTTCATAGCGCGGTATATACACAGCCTGCTTTTTTGTTTCTTTTTTGCTTTCATTTTCTTTTCAGTTTGCTGAGTTTTCTTACTTTCATTCATGGTTGCAGGATGCATGTATCGACTTTTTTTGTTGAAACTACATCCTTTTGC
>NC_090758.1:5303656-5308656 GCF_036898095.1 Palaemon carinicauda
ACCGTAGTATGGCGTAGGCTAACATAAAGCCTGACAACCTGGGGGCACCAGGCAGAGACGCCCTCGAGACTGTGTTGGCCCGAGCTACGTGTTAACACTGGGAGGACCAAAGACCGAATCCCAAGATTTGTCTTTCCAAATTCTCGCCAGTAACCATGCTTGGTTACTGTAAACAAAAACCTGTTAACGAGGTGTACTCCGCAGTTAATCAATTCGTCTTAACTATAGTTACGAGGACGGTATAAAATTTGAAGTAATATATTGATACTTAGCATTTCCCACCAACTGAGATTTAATGAGGTTTACTGCCATTGACTTGTTAAAACACCTACCAAGTTAAATAAGACGAAGAAGATACATACATGAACACAAACACATTATATTTGTTCCTGTCACATACTCCCCCCTTTCGAGAAAATGTCGTCCCGACATTTGTAAAGGAGTATGTACCTAATTACATGGACACATGGTTAAGTAATTGGTAACATATCAAAATTAGCTGTACAAATCAGAGTTCATAATAGTGTTTAATCAGACTAGGGCTCCTCCAAAATAGCACAGACGAGCTTGCTCAGCATGTTGACCCTGTTGGCAACTCTTGAAGGATACACAGAATGTGACATCTCATATGCCTCGGGATGCAACCACCGTGGAGCCCGGCGCTGTCGAGTTGACCGACGAGGGGGAGGAATAGGTTCTTCAGAACCTAGAGCAGCAGCTTCCTCGGGCTCCTCTTGGGAAGAAGCCTCTGAACTCTCTGGATCAGCAGCTGGCATAACTGGTTCTTCAAATACCTGAATTTCTTCCTCACTCTCTTCCAGAGCAGACCGAATATCTGGCACGACGTCAGGACCAGGAACTGGGGCTCCATAACTGGCTCTGCTGGTTGAGGTGGACTACTTCGTGGCATTGGAATGGGACGCTTTCTTGGAGTAGGGATGGGCTCGGGTCGGAGGCGAGGGTGAACCCGCATGCCAGACTCTGAATCATCAGAATCATCTGATGAGTCAGTGATATTGGCTACAGGAGTATCTACACTGGTCATAGATGAATTATCCGCTATTTTGCGCTCTACTGAGACGTCGTCATCTGTCCGGTACTCTATTGCGCTGCTCAAGGGAAGCAGCAAGTTCTGATGTAGGGTCTTCTTTGGTCCCTTCTTGTCTACAGGCTGGACAACATAGACGGGAACTTCGGAGTTGGGATGACTGATGACAACGTAAATATCTGGCTGCCAACGATCCGCTAATTTGTGGGTCCCTGTGAAGGCCACATTCCTGATGAGGACTTTATCTCCTTCCCTGAGAATAGCAGAACGAGCATGCAGGTCATAATTTTTCTTCTGTTTGGCCTTCTTGTCAGTACTATATGCTGATGCCAACTCGTAAGCACTCTGGAGGGACTTCTCCAATTAACTGATGTAGTCTCTCTGGGACTGTGCTGCCCCTTGAGCATGCAGGACCTCATCCAGACCAAAGCGAAGATCTACGGCGAGGCGCGGTGACTGTCCGAACATTAAATAATGAGGCGAAAAGCCTGTTGTTTCATGCTTGGTAGAGTTGTATGCATGGACCAATGATGCAACCTGTGTCTTCCAATTCCTCTTTTGTTCAGGCTTCAGCGTACCCATCATGTCGAGGAGTGTGCGATTGAAACGTCCACACTGGCCGTTCCCTTGAGGACGATACGGTGTGGTACGACTTTTCCCGATACCCGCCAGATTGCAGAGTGACTGAATCACCCTGGACTCGAAGTTGCGACCCTGATCTGAGTGTAGCCTTTGGGGGAAACCATAATGACAGATGAAGTTTTTGAACAGGAGCTTGGCTGTGGTTGATGCTGTCTGCTTCTTGCACGGATAGGCTTGGGCATACTTTGTAAAGTGATCGGTGATGACAAGGATGTTTTCCACTCCACCTTTCGAAGACTCTAACTTGAGATAATCCATGCAGACTAACTCCAGAGGTTGTGATGAGCTGATATTCACCAAAGGAACACGTTGGTTGATGGCGGACTTCCGTCTGACGCAAGGCAGGCATCCCTTGATGTAATTAGCAACTGTTGTTGACATACCAGTCCAGAAGAAACGGTCTTGAAGAAGAGAGAGTGTTCGACCACGACCGAGATGACCAACTTCGTCATGACATCCTTCCAAGGCCCACTGGTAAAACTTACTGGGAAGTACGACCTGACGCTTCGGCAAACCATGGACGAGTGTGTTCCGGATCAAGATTCCATCTTCCAAGACAAGATGATCTCTCTCCTCATCAGTTGCTTAACTGCCAAAATGTTTGAGGAACATTTTTCTGAAGACTTCTCTCCTAGCCGACTGATGACTTTCACGAGATGGGGATCTTCTCTCTGGGCCTACCTCCAGTCCTCCTTGGTCATACTATGGAGACCATCCGCGGGCAGGCTAGATACCTGGCACTGTTGAGAACAGCAGATTGACTCCACAACTGGAACATCCTCTTGGACAGAACCAAATACGGCATTAACAACTGGACTGGACACCTTTTGACAAATGGAACTTGGCCACTGGATACGAGATAGGGCATCAGCATCCACGTTAGTTTTGCCGCTCCGATACACGATTGAGAAATTGTAATTGGCCAACTGAGCAACCCAGCGATGTCCAGTGGCATCAAGCTTGGCAGAACTGAGGACATACGTGAGAGGGTTGTTGTCTGTATAGGCAGTGAATTGGGCTCCATACAAGTAGTCATGAAACTTTTCACAGACGGCCCATTTTAAGGCGAGAAACTCTAACTTGTGTGCAGGGTAGTTCTTCTCGGAGTTCCTCAATCCACGAGAGGCATAAGCAATGACGCGTTCCCGACCTTCCTGCTGTTGATAGAGGATTGCCCCTAAGCCCTCAGAACTGGCGTCGGTATGGAGAATAAATGGCTGCTTGTAGTCAGCATACCCCAACAGTGGCGCGGAAGTAACAGGTGCGATTAACTCGTCAAGAGCCTTCTGGTGCTCTTCCCTCCAATGGAATGAGGCAGGTGGTTTCCGAGTTTTCCCACCATGGACCTTTATAACTGGGCCTTCCGCAGGCCGATGCAGCAGACGAGCAATACGGGCGAAGTCTTGCACAAAACGACATAATAGCCGACAAATCCCAGGAAACTCTGGACATCCTTCAAGACTTCGGAATGGGCCAGGACTGAACACTGCTGATCTTCTCGGGATCTGTGTGGATACCCCCCTCGGACACTACATGACCAAGGTACATGATCCTCAGGCAAAGAGATGTCACTTCGAGGGTTTGAGCTTTAAACCAGCCTGTTGCAAGCGTTCAAACACAGCTTCCAACCTGACCAGGTGTTCCTCAAACGTAGCCGAATAAACGATGATGTCGTTGAGATACAGTAGGCAATACGTGCAGTACAAGTCACCCATACAATGCTCCATAAGTCGTTGAAAGGTAACTGGTGCATTTGTGAGACCAAATGGCATCCTGTTACACTCCCAGAACCCTAGGTTATCAATGGTGAATGCAGTCTTGTGCTTGTCTTCCTCGGCCAACTCTACTTGCCAGTATCCACTTTTCAAGTCCAAAGTACTAAACCACTTGGCACCATGCAGGTTGTCGAGTGTGTCATCGATGCATGGCAAGGCATAAGAATCCCTGATGGGTAAGGAGTTGAGCTTTCGCAAGTCCATACAGAAACGAAGAGACTTGTCCTTTTTACGGATGAGCACTACATTGGATGAGTAGGGACTCTTAGACTCGCGAATAACACCAAGATAAAGCATCTCCTGGATATGCTTACGAACCTTATCAACCATGGCTGGGGGGATGCGCCGATGTCGCTCTTTAAAGGGTTGATCATCCTTCAAGTTGATTTGGTGTTGTACATGTTGTGTATGCCCAAGGTCCAGGTCGTGCAGCAAAAACACTGACTTCCAATTCTGGATCATCCTCCGAGCTTGGGCTACCTGGTCTGCAGACAAATGCTGCGATAGGTCAAACTTGGCAAAATATGCGTCATCGTCCATTTTTGCACCATGATCCACTGCTGTAGACGGCGCCGGTTAGGATCCAGGAGTAGGCGCAACGGATTGCTGCACCGGGTCTACATTATGCAACTCGCACAACACTGTCTTCGGGCAGATGGTAACCTCCTTGCTGGAAAAGTTAACAATTTCCACAGGAATCCGGCTGGTAGAAGTTCCAGGCTGAACCAGGGTTATGGCTGGGGTCACCACCAAACCGCCGGGGAGAGACGATCGGGATGGATCTTCTATTGCTACTAAGGTAGGTGCGGCCAGTACACTGAACCGACTAAAACCATGAACCAATCGGCGACCCCGGAAGGGATGACGATGGGCCTGGTGGTCCTTACAGAGCCCAAACTCTGAACAGTCGATGTAATGGTTTGTTGTTTCACCATGGCCTTGAATGCCATCTTCCAGGGAGCGGATAACCTGTCCAGACGAGTAGGTCCCCTGCAGTCTGCTTCACATCGGCTCAATATGATCGTACCTACGAGAACAGGTACTTGACGATGATATTCAGTGTTTGGGACCACGAGCATTAAGGTAGCGAGGCTAAGATCTAGGTCCGGAAATCAAAGGCTGACTTCAACATAACCGAGATACTTGAGGATGGTTCCATCAGCAATCTTCACCCGAAGCAATTCTTCCAGGGAAGAGACCTCCAAACCAAGCTGTTGCTGAAACTGCTGAGATATGGTGCTCAGCAGGGATCCGGAGTCGAGTAATTCAGTAACATCCATGCCTTCTACGGAAACATCTACATCACAAAATGTCGGCACCCAGCATATGCCCCATTATGCTAGGTTTTACCCATTTAAAGGACACTCGGCCTTGATGTGTCTAGGCTGACGACACTTGTAGCATATGCCCCGAAAGGGCGGACAGGTTGACTGTGATGCTGTGGGGGACTGGTCAACAGGAGCGGCTGCAGGAGCAGGCGCTTGCAGTTGAGATGTGCTGTAGCCCTATCCTCTACCTCGACATCCACGACCCCG
>NC_090758.1:5316156-5326156 GCF_036898095.1 Palaemon carinicauda
GTTGTTTAATTGTTACATCATCAATCACCAAACATCGTTCGTTTGTTGAATCCTTTCGTCGAATCAAAGCCTTTGGGAAATGCAAATGGAGTATTCCTGCACCTACTTCTCTTCCTCTTCTCTTCCTTCTCTTCTTCCTCCTTCTCATCCTCTTATCCTCCACTCTATCGTCCCTTCGTTCTCCTCCTCCTTATGTCTTCTCTTCCCTCTCTCTATCTCCTCTTCCATCTCCTCCTCTTCCTTCTCTTCCTCTCTTCCTCATCTTCCTTCTCTTTCTTATATTTCTCTTCCTCACTTCTTCCGCTCCCTCTCCTCTTTCTTTTCCTCCTCTGCCTCCTTCTCATTCTCTCCTCCTTTTCTACTCCTTCTCCTTCCCTTCTCCTCCTCCTTCTCCTCTTCCTCTCTTCCTCCTCTCTTTTTACATTTCCTTCTTCACCTCCTTCTTCTCTTCCTCTCTTCCTCCTCTCTTTCTCATCATCCTTCTCCTCCTCCTCCTTCTCTTCCTCTCTTCCTCCTCTCTATATTACCTTCCTTCACCTCCTCCTTATCTCTTCTCTTCTATCTCTCTTTCTCCTCTCCCTTTATCCTACTCCTCCTTCTCTTCCTCTCTTCATCTTCTTCCTTCTGCTCCTCCTCCTTCTCTTCTTCTCTTCTTCCTCTTTCTCCCCTCTTCCTTTTCCTCCTCCTCCTCCTTCTCATCCTCTCCTCCTCTTCTACTCCCTCTCCTTCCCTTCTCCTCCTCCTTCTCCTCCTCTTCCTCTCTTCCTCCTCTCTTACTACTGTTCCTTCTTCCATTACTACTTTTCTTCATCTCTTCCTCCTCTCCTTCTCCTCCTCCTCCTCCTCTTCCTCTCCTCCTCCTCTCTTTCTTATTTTCCTTCACCTCCTCCTCCTTCTCTTCCTCCTCTTTATCTTTTCTTCCTTCTCCTCTTCCTTATCTCTTCTCTTCCATCTCTCTTTCTCCTCTTCCTTCTCCTCCTCCTCCTTCTCTTCCTCTCTTCATCTTTTTCCTTCTCCTCCTCTTCCTTCTCTTCCTCTCTTCTTCCTCTCTCTCCCCTCTTCCTTTTCCTCCTCCTCCTCCTTCTCATCCTCTCCTCCTCTTCTACTCCCTCTCCTTCCCTTCTCCTCCTCCTTCTCCTTCTCTTCCTCTCTTCCTCCTCTCTTACTACTGCTCCTTCTTCTATTCCTCCTTTTCTTCCTCTCTTCCTCCTCTCCTTCTACTTCTCCTCCTCCTCTTCCTCTCTTCCTCCTCTCTTTCTAATTTTCCTTCACCTCCTCCTCCTTCTCTTCCTTTCTTCCTCCTCTCTATCTTCCCTTCCTTCTCCTCCTCCTTATCTCTTCTCTTCCATCTCTCTTTCTCCTCTTCCTTCTCCTGCTCCTTCTCCTTCTCTTCTTCTCTTCCTCATCTTCCTTCTCCTCCTCATTTTTTTCTTACTCTCTTCCTGCTCTCTATCTCATCCTCCTTCCCCTCCTACTCCTTCTCTTCCTCTCTTCCTCTTCTTCTTTCTCCTCATCCTCCTTCCATTCTTCTCTTCTTCCTCTCTATCTTCTCTTCCTTCTCCTCCTCCTCCTTTTCTTCCTCTCTTTTTCCTCTCTCTCTCTCCTCTTCCTTTTCCTTCTTCTTCTCATCCTCTCCTCGTCTTTCACTCATTCTCCTTTCCTTATCCTCCTCCTTCTCCTTCTCTTCCTCTCTTCCTCCTCTCCTTCTCCTCCTCCTCCTTTTCTTTATCTCTTCCTCCTCTCTAACTTAACTTCCTTCTCCTCCTCCTTATCTCTTTTCTTCTAACACTTTATCTCCTCTCCAATCTCCTCCTCCTCTTCCTTCTCTTCCTCTCTTCCTCCTCTTCCTTCTCCTCCTCCTCCTTCCGTTCTTCTCTTCCTCCTCTCTATCTTCTCTTCCTTCTCCTGCTCCTTCTCTTTCTCTCTTCCTCCTCTCTTTCTCATTTTCTTTCTCTTCCCCCTCCTTCTCTTCCTCTCATCCTCTTCTCTTTCGCCTATTCTTCTCTTCCTCCCCCTTCTCTTCCACCTTTTTCTTACCTTATTCCGTCTGAGAACTGAAATTTCCCCCCTACGATAGGGTTAAGTGAAGTTTCCCCAGGTGGATAACGATGAGGTTAAGATGTCAGGAGAGGGAGTGGGGGAGGGGGGGGGGGCTTATGAAGGGTAGGGGGAGGTTGACAGAAAACTGCCATGAGACCTAGAGAGGGACATAGGGAGAGGAATGGAGAGGGAAAGGAAGAAGGAAAGGGAGAGGGAGAGGGAGAGAGGAAGGGAAAGGGAGAGAAAGGGAGAAGGAGACGGAGAGGAAGAGATAGGGAGAGGGAGAGGGAGAGGTAGATGGAGAGGGAGAGGAAGGGAGAGGAAGAGGGAGAGAAAGAGTGAGGGAGAGGGAGAGGAAGATAGAGGGAGAGGGAAAGATAGAGGAAAGAGAGGGAGAGGAAAACGAAGAGAGAGTATGAGGAAGAAGAGACTGCTTCGTCAAAGGAAAAAGCTGACTATCACCAAACTTCAAGAAGCTCCATTGAAAATTCCTGCGGACCCCTTTTGCTGGGTTGGGGAGAACTGCCCCCCCCCCCTTCCCTCCCCCCGCACATACACAACACCAACCCTTCCAGTTTACCCTAGAGAGAGAGTAGAGGGAATGTGAACATGGCCAATTCATATATCCTTACTTTTAGTTGATATCTGTTTTTTTCTCTGACTTTTTTTTTATTTATGTTGAATTTTAAGATGCTTAGCTAACGTCATGAAAATATGCAGTTGTTTAATAATAATAACAATAATAATAATAATAATAATAATAATAATAATAATAATAATAATAATAATAATAATAATAATAATAATAATAATACTAGTCCGTTCATTAAACTTGATTTATGGTATGGATTTTTTGTTATATATTATTTAATATATATATATAATTTTTTTATATACAGACACTTTACCATATATAGGTAAATAAAAGCTGGTACAAAAAATCATTTGTTCAAATCATAAACGAAATGAAAATACTTTCATACTTATAAACATATCGTTGCATGCAAATAAATAATGTGTTGTTCCCATGTATAAAGATAAAAGAATGTATTTCATACATAAATGTAGACGTCCTACCTCTTACAATATATCTTTTCAAAAAATAAAATTATATAAAATCATAAGTCATACTGTCATATAGATAAAGTTCAGTGTTTGTTTACAATCTCCTCTTTTTCCTCTCCCAGTGCATGAAAGCAGGACGCACAAACTGACAAGATTCAAATTGACACTTCGAGAATAAGAACATCGAAGTGACATCGTGAGATAAAACTTGACACTTCCAGAATAAGAACATCGACCGGACATCGCTATAAGAGAAGAAACGTCGTTAGCATATATATCGAAGACGGAATCATGACTCCAAATTCACGAGGCTTCCAAACCATACTTCATCACTGGATCCAAATTCTGGAGGAGTCTCGGAAGATCCCGAGGGCATGGAAGGAACATATTTTTATTCAGAGGACGCGAGGCAAAGAGGGATCTCTTCGCTAAGGAATTATGAGCTTACGAAGGATGGAATGCGGGATGCGTTCTTCCTGAGAGAGAGAGAGAGAGAGAGAGAGAGAGAGAGAGAGAGAGAGAGAGAATTCTTCTGTAAGGTAGCAACTAAGATCATCAGCTGACCTTGCCATTCTCGTAAGAGAAAGTCTCCATTGACCGGGATCCGAACTGGTCTTTGTATGACGTTAACTATCGTACATGACTACAAGAAATATCGTTTCTTGTTTTCGTAATCATAGAGTGTACTTAATACCTTTGCTGCTAAGTACCGTCATTCATTTTTATATACCTGTATGCAGAGACAAATGAATTCTTACATACACTACTCATCTTCAAGTATAATAAAATACACCCGTGTATATATATATATATATATATGTATATATATATATATATATATAGCTACATAGTCTCTCCCTATCCTTTGGGTATGGGGAGAGGAAATAGTCATACCCTTCTGTAAGGGATTACCCAGAGATGTACACCCGTAATTCACAATCTTCTACGAATCTGTGTGAGTGTTTTTGCGTGTGTGCTTATAATAATAATAATAATAATAATAATAATAATAATAATAATAATAATAATAATAATAATAATAATAATAATAATAACAATCTCCCAAAATTCTTCATGTAACTAGATTTTGCAGATCCTTAATGGCTACTGACAGATGTCAGAGGCCAATTTGAAACTTAATAGAAAGTGATTAACAATTGCTGGAATTATCATTGAAGCAATTTCCCTCATCCGTAAACTCGTCTCCGGTAAGACCTGTGTCGTTATGATAAGCCAGATTAAGATTACGAGGAGAGAGAGAGAGAGAGAGAGAGAGAGAGAGAGAGAGAGGGAGAGAGAGAGAGAGAGAGAGAAGAGGAAAATACTTGCATCAAGACACAATTGATAAAGGCATAAACGTTAGAATTACTAATAAAAGCGAAAGAAATAGAAACAGACGAATTTAAATGAAAAGTTAAAATAAGAAATGCATGTGCAACTTATATATATATATATATATATATGTGTGTGTGTGTGTATGTGTGTATATGCATACACACACACACACACACACATATATATATATATATATATATATTTATATATATATATATATATATACATATATATATATATATATATATGTGTGTGTGTGTGTGTGTGTGTGTATTAATATTTCGTGACTTGTTTCAGAAGATAATTCATGAATTACTAAAAACTTTCCTTCCCAATTTTCCCAAATAACCCTGAAAATTGCTGCAATTAAACTAGATATAAAATAAAGAACGTCTTGAATAAGAAAAAAGATAAAACTCACTTCAGAAACTTATAATTTGATCACAATTCACCCAATTATCTGTTAGTTTCTCAAAATTGTATATTTTTATATATTTTGTTTAAAACTCTAGGAATATTCTCACTTTTTATCTTGCAGATATTAGAGCAGGTAAATAGAGAGTTACAAGGAGTTACAAAGACTTCTGTCGTCTCAAAGACTATTAGTCAATCCAGGGAGACTCCATTTCCTATTGGGTAAGTCGATATTGCTTAAACGTTTAGAGATTTTTTATAATGTTATGATCATATAATTTAACTCTTTTATCATGTTACTGTTCACTACAGCCGCTAGAGAGAGAGAGAGAGAGAGAGAGAGAGAGAGAGAGAGAGAGAGAGAGAGAGAGGGAGAGTTAAAAGAATTTTTTTGTCTCAAAGAGTGTTTAGTCAATCCTCAGAGACTCCATTTGGTCTTGGATAGAGCGATTTTAGGGCAGAAGAAAGTCTGTTCCAGGTATTAGCTATTTTGTATGTAAACAAATTACCACATTGAGTGATGTATCTCTCTAAGTCCAGTTTATAACCATTACCTCTGTATTGATATGGACTAAGCTAGTAAAAGTGAGAGAGAGAGCCTTATTTGCCTTATTTGCCTTATTTTTTGTTTGGGTTCTTAAACACATCTACGCTCACTCCTGATATGTTTCTTAGATGAGCTGGCAGCACATTAAATAGTCGCTGCATTATCGATGCTGGTGCGTAGTGGATTAATGTCCTGTGCGCCTTTCTCAGTTTACCTGGAATGCTTTTTGGCACTATTAATCTACCTCGGCTTGCTCTTTCTGATATTTTAAGCTCCATGATGTTTTCAGCAATTCCTTCTATTTGCTTCCATGCTTGTATTATCATGTAGCGTTCTCTTCTCCTTTCTAGACTGTATAGTTTTAAAAATTGCAGTCTTTCCCAGTAGTCAAGGTCCTTAACTTCTTCTATTCTAGCAGTATAGGACCTTTGTACACTCTCTATTTGTGCAATATCCTTTTGGTAGTGTGGGTACCATATCACATTGCAGTACTCGAGTGTACTACGCACATAAGTTTTGTAAAGCATAATCATGTGTTCAGCTTTTCTTGTTTTAAAGTGTCTGAATAACATTCCCATTTTTGCTTTACATTTAGCCAACAGTGTTGCTATTTGGTCGTTGCATAACATATTCCTATTTAAAATTACACCAAGGTCTTTAATTGCTTCCTTGTTTGTGATTGTCTCATTATCAGGTCCCCTGTATGCATACACCATTCCTTCTCTGTTTCCATAATTTATTGATTCGAATTTATCGGAGTTAAATACCATCCTATTTATCTCCGCCCATTCATATATTTTGTTTAGATCTCTTTGTAGTGAGTTCCTATCTTCATCACAAGTAATTTCTCTACTTATTCTTGTGTCATCGGCGAAACTTCTCACTACGGAGTTTTCAACATCACAGTCTATGTCTGAGATCATAATAACAAATAGCAGTGCAGCTAATACCATACCTTGGGCACACCAGATATTACCTGGGCTTCATCTGATTTCTCGTCATTTGCAACCACTATCTGTTTTCTGTTTTGCAGGAATTCTTTTACCCATTTTCCTATCTTTCCCACAATATTATGCTTTCTTATTTTTTTCTCCAATGTGTTATGGTCTACCTTGTCAAAGGCTTTTGCAAAATCTAGATAGATCACATCTGTGTCTTTTTCATTTATCATATTATTGTATATGTTTTCATAGTGTGCTATTAGTGGGGTCTGTGTACTTTTTCCAGGTACGAAACCGTGTTGACCCATATTAAACAAATTATTTTTGACCAAATGGTTCATTATTTTCTTTTTTATTACCCTCTCATACACTTTCATAATATGTGATGTTAGACTAACAGGTCTATAATTGCTTGCCTCTAGTCTTGATCCACTTTTGAAGATAGGGGTTATATAAGCTGATTTATGTTTAACATATATCTCGCTCATATCTACACTCTGTCTTAGCAGTATTGCAAGCGGCTTCGCGATAGTGTTTGCAGTTTTTTTTAACAAAATCGCTGGAACTCCATCTGGTCCGGCTGCCGATCCATTTTAATTTCGTTTATAGCCGTGACAATATCTGCTTCATTAATATCTATATCCGTTAGATATTCAACATTTTCTTCTCTCATTTCTGTTTCATTATTCTCATTCGCAATTCTTGGCGTGAACTCACTCTTATATTTTTCTGCTAATATGTTGCATATTTCCTTTTTTTCATTTGTTAGCCGTCCTTCAATTCTTAGAGGGCCTATTCCTATTCTCCTTTTATTCATCTTTTTTGCATAGGAGTAAAGTACTTTGGGGTTTCTTTTTATACTTTGAAGTGCCCTTTCTTCTAAGTCCCTTTTTTCATTTTTTTTTCGACTGTATAATCTTTTGTTCTGCATTTTCTATCTTACATTTTATTTCCCTCATTTTCCACACATTTTTTTCTTTTGCAAGATTTTTCTTCCACTTTCTAATTTTTCTGAAATAATATCCTTCTGTCTCTTGGTATGCATGTCTTTTGTTTATTGTTTTTTTTCGGTACATATTTTTCAACAATTTTCTCCAGTATTTTGTACAGAATGTCCGTATTTACCTGTATATTATCACTTATAAATAAATTTTTCCATTCTTTATTAACTTCTTCATTTATTTCTGACTATTTTATATTCTTACTGTAAAAATTATATTTTCCATATCCTTCCCAAAGTTTTGTGCTTTTATTAATTCTGTGATCACTTGCTTTGGAATGAACTATCAATTCTATGACATTGTGGTCTGAAATTCCCCTGTTATACACTATTATTTCTTTAACATAATTCACCTCATTCACAAATACTAGATCTAGGACATTTTCCTTTCTTGTTGGAATGTGGTTTATTTGTTGCATATTATGTTCTAATAGCATATCTTGAAGCTTTTCAAATTGCCTCTTATCTTCTGCGCTACTATTACTCTCTTTTTTATATGTATACATACAACCACTTTCTTCTATCCGTTCTTTCCAATCCACGAAAGGATAGTTAAAATCTCCAGATAGGAGTATATTCCAGTCTTTATGGTTTCTACATATATCATCTATTTTTGCTATTATTATGTCAAACTCCTTAGTATTTGGGGGTCTGTAAACTACAATATTCACTAGTTTTCCAAATTCAAATTCTACTGCAATCAATTCACATTCTGTGTTGCTTTATTTTTCACAGACTTTTCCTTGATTTATGTCTCTTCCATATATTGCGGTTCCCCCTTGATTCCTATTTTTTCTGTCTGATCTATAAGTTTGGAAACCCTTTATCTGGTCATCACTGCCAGTCTCTTGGGAATACCATGTTTCACTTATATTTAATATATCTATTTTTTCAATTTGGGTTAGTTCTTCTAGGAACTCTATTTTCCTTTTAGAGTTACTCGTGACTGAACCCTGTGCATTCATCACTATTATGGTTTGTGTTTCATTTCCAATATTTAATATTGGTAATAATATGGATTCTCCCATGCTTCCTTCCTGTTCTGATATGATGTTCTTTTCTTCATTTCTCGGAATTTTGCCATTAAAAAATCCAACTTTTCCATAATATTTGTTCTTTCGCCTTCATACTTATTTTTGTGTGTAAACCTGCAATTATCCCCATATCTGCACCAACCCCTGGCATTATATACGCATTCTTTGTAGTTGGGCTCTATTTGTGGAGATTTAGGTTGAAAGGCCTTTTTTGGTGCATAGTGCGGTATATACACGGCCTGCTTTTTTGTTTCTTTTTTTGTTTCATTTTTGTTTTTCTTTCCAGTTTGCTGAGTTTTCTTACTCTCATTCATAGTTGCAGGATGCATATATCGACATTTTTTGTTGAAACTGCATCCTTTTCCTTCTTTTAGGGTTTTGCATATTTTTGGATGGAGATCTCTGCATTCGTCTCCATATCCGTCTAAATACGCACATTTACCATATATTTCATACTTATGGCATATCTTTGGATGCTTGTAGTAGCATCTTTCGCCAAATTTGCAATTCCCTCTTTTCAGCCTATTACAGACTATATCTTTCTTTTCTTTTTTTTCTTGTTCTTGCTCTTCCCTAAAAGTATGTAGGTCCGGGTAGAGTCTCTTGGGTCTATTATTTGTTTCCATCTGATAATTTATTTTTCTCATAAGTATGTTGTTGGATGGCATCATAAGTTATATCAATGATTTCCTCTGCATCCTTACACATATCCTGTTCATTTTTCTCTTCTTCTTCTTCTTCTTCTTCTTCTTCTTCTTCTTCTTCTTCTTTTTCTACTATTTGCAGCTTTAGTCTCGACTTAATTATATTTTCTATCCTGACTAAGCATGTTGAGCAGAATACCTTTGTGTCTCTATTTTTTATTTTTTGCTGTATTTCTGCACATGTGGGGTGTGTTTGAACATTACAGGCATTACATTTTCTAATCAGTTGTTGAGGATTATTAATGGAATACCATATCTTACATGTATTACACCATTTTAGCATTCTTTTTCCCAATGCATCAATCAGCATATTCACCATATTGGACTTGTTAGTGTTCTTTGATGGAATGTGTTGATTGATGTAGACTTTCTTTATAAGTCTCTTTAACACTTGAATCTTCTTTGGAATTTCTTCAATTATTTTACTGATGTTTTCCGCAGATTTGTTCCAGTCTATTGGATCATATTTTTTCAATATGTCTGCGAATATTTTTCCGTCACACTGGTTGGAGCTGCTAGTGACATCTGTTGTCAATCGGTCGAGCTCCTGTTTCGCCAACTCATGAAATTTGCCTTTGCTAACTCCAGCGATGTCTCTCCACGAGTTGCCTGTGTTATACAATGCCATCTTGATCAGATTTTTATTAATTCACAAGATAACTATCCTATGCTGACGATTTATCTCACTTTTCTGCCCTCAAACTAATCACCGACTATTCACGAAAACTTGTAGCTATATTTCACTCGATAGCCTTTTTGTTATCCGCGTTAAATCAGGATGTTTTTAGGGACGCACAAGTGTTCACTTCACCGGCACACAAATACAACTCAGAGAGAGAGAGAGAGAGAGAGAGAGAGAGAGAGAGAGAGTAAATCAATCTGTTTTTTTATTTCTTGGGTATAAGCAGTTTCGTACTTAA
>NC_090758.1:5329638-5342138 GCF_036898095.1 Palaemon carinicauda
CTATTGTAATCTCTCTCTCATTCTCATATCCCATCACTGGCACCTCAACACCTGGAACAGCAATTATATCCGCCTCCCTATTATCCTCAACATTCAGCAAACTTTCAAGAATATTTCGCCCACCTTTTCATTTTCTCCACTACTTTTAACAACCTTCCATTTCCATATTTCACTGTCTCTTCAATTCTTGCGCCAGCCTTCCTTACTCTCTTCACCTTCTTCCCGAAACTTCTTCTTATTCTCTTCATATGACTGACCCAGTCCCTGACCCCACCTCAGGTCAGCTGCCCTTTTTGGCTCACGTACCTTGCGCTTTACTTCCACATTTTTCTCTCTATATTTTTCATACTTCTCTATACTATTACTCTGCAGCCATTCTTCAAAAGCCCCTCTTTTTTCTCTTCCACTTTTACCTTCACTCCTTCATTCCACCATTCACTGCCCTCCCTCATGCTGCCTCCAACAACCTTCTTGCCACATACATCACTTGCAATCCCAACAAAATTTTCTTTTACTAACTTCCATTCCTCCTCTAAATTACAAGTTTCTCTTACTCTCACCTCGTCATATGTCATTTTCAACCTTTCCTGATTATTTACTTTTTACCCCTGGTTTTATTAGCTCTTCAACCCTCACTAGCTCCCTTTAACATCCACCTACTCTATTCCCCCACTCTTTTGCTACAACTAATTTTCCTTCCACCAAAAAAATTATCAGACATACCGTTAGCCATACCCCTAAACACGTGCACGTCTTTCAATCTTCCAAACATTCTTTTTAGTTTATCCAACACATAATCCATTAATGCCCTTTTCCACTACTCTTCCATTTGCCACTCTTACCCATTTATACTTATTTTCATCTTTCTTTTTAAAAAAGCTAGCACTTATTACCATCTTTGTTCAACACACATATCTACCAGTCTCTCACCACTCTCATTTTCACCTGGTACGCCATACATCCCAATGACACCTTCTACCTTTCCAGCGCCCACTCTAGCATTTAAGTCACCCATGACAACTACATAATTCCTTCTACCCAGTCCTTCTACACACCTAGTTAATTCATTCCAGGAACTCATTCTGCTCTTCTTCACTTTTCTCACTACCTGGCACATACGCACTGAAAAACCGCCCAACATTCCCCTGGCCAACCTAACCCTTACCCACATTAACCTAGATGATATCTCCTCTTCCATTCCACTACTTTACCTGTCATCCATTCCACTCAGCAATAAAACCACACCCTCTCTCCCTCTGCCCTTTCAATCCCAAACACTCTACCAGACATTTCACCAAAACATCACTTCACCCCTTCCTTTCATCTTTTGTCTCACACAAGGCCAATACATCCATCCTTCTACTTCTAAACATACTTCCAATCTCACATCTTTTTACTCTCTATCGTAATACATCCACGCACATTCAGACACCCCAAAACTAGAGTGTGGGGAGTAGTCACTCTCCCCCCAGCTCCCTCTCTTTGTTGATGCCTCGTAGGATTTTTATAAAGCGGAGAGGGGGTTCCAAGCCCCCTCGTCCCATCCCTTTTAGTCGCCTCTTACGACACGCAGGGATAACGTTGGCGCTATTCTAATTGTTTTATGCCCCTGCGGCCACAGGGGGGCATAATATATACAAAAGGAATTATGTACAATTGTGTGACCCACGGTTAATACACTCTATTTCTAAATGATATGTAGGAGAGAAAAAGAGGAAAAAATGCTAATATAAATATGCTTTTCTCTCTCTCTCTCTCTCCCTCCCTCTCTCTCTCTCTCTCTCTCTCTCTCTCTCTCTCTCTCTCTTGTGGATATGAAGCTACAACCCAAAATTTATCTCCCACTTTACCAGAATAATGGATAATTGTTTCATGAACTTTTTATCCGATTCATATCGTCATTTTTACAACCAATTAATTGATTGAAGGTCCTTTAAAAACATTTTTTTATTTTTTTGGCTATTTTGATAATTTGTTTGAAAAAGGATCACATTTATATTTATGAATGTTTTTCTATAATTCCTGACTTTTTTTAAACATACAATTCTTTATATTCATAAAAAAAAATATGTTATATTCTTTAACATTAAAATCTAACCTTCATTAGAATATCATATTTGTATATTAGATTTTAAGCTCAAATAATAAAAAGGATAATAATATCAATAATAAAATTTATATAATACATATTTACAAAATGATATATTTTTTATTAATCGTACTATTCACTCTCTCTCTCTCTCTCTCTCTCTCTCTCTCTCTCTCTCTCTCTCCTCTCTCTCTCAAGCACGAGGAGCCAAAAAAAAGCGCTTTTAATCTTTACCAAATGTTTTTGTTTTTTCTCACTGGTATGACATTGTCCTTATACTTGACACGTGGAAAGACATATGCTTGATATTCACTCATGACAGATAACGGAAGTGAAGACGAAGATAGGACGTGTTTGATTTGTTTTTGTGAAGAGAGAGAGGGAGAGAGAGAGAGAGAGAAGAGAGAGAGAGAGAGACGTATAAATACTAATTAACATATATGACCATACAATATATATTACCAATTATCATTCATTGGAGTAATATTACACTTCTGTTGCATTAAAAAAATATATATATAATTCAATCCAGAAAATTATTATCATTAAAAATAAATTAGAAAAAAAAACATCATTTATCAAAGGCTTCTAGATTTCATGAGTTTCTAAAATCTATTAATCACACAGTTATAATAACAATAATTAGAAAAAAGGTTCCTCTCTCTATCTCCTCTCTCTCTCTCTCTCTCTCTCTCTCTCTCTCTCTCTCTCTCTCTCCAGGATAAATGTATATTTTTGTGTTTTCCAGAAGTATTACTTTGCCGTCATAATTATGCTACTTATTATATTGGAAGAATTGGTATTATAAACCCCCCCCCCTCTCTCTCTCTCCTCTCTCTCTCTCTCTCTCTCTCTCTCATCTTGTATTATCTGTTTTCAATATTCCATGTTTATTTTATTAATCATATCCTAACTAATTCTCGTTTAAAAGAATCCCATTGAAGAGTGTTGCTTCTCATTTTTTAAAGATACGGTTTCTCCTTTTTTGGTTGATTTTTTATTAAGAATTAAAAAAAAAAGAGTGGAGATATTACCTTATTTTTTTCTGAAATAGAAAAAGAAAAACATCGATGGATAAATAGAATATCAAAAGCTAAGAAAAGTTGTTTAAAGGTTACATCATTAACACCAAACATCGTTAGTTTGTTGAATCCCTTCGTCAAATCAAAGCCTTTGGGGAAATGCAAAAGGACTATGTGAATATTCATTCACGACTTATTCTTGTACCTCCTTCTCTTCCTCTCCTCCTCCTCTCTTTCTCCTCTTCCTTCTCCTCCTCATCCTTTTCTTCCTCTCTTCCTCCTCTCTTTCTCCTCTTCCTTCTTTTCCTCTTTCCGTTCTCTATTTCTCCTCTCCTTTTCCTCCTCCTCATTCTCTCCCCTTCCTTCTTTTACCCCTTCTCTTCTTATTTTTCTCCTTTCTTTCTACTCTCCTTCTCCTCCTCCTCCTCCTCTGCCACCATCCTTTCCTTATTGCATCTGAGAATTGAAAACTTTCCCCCAAAATGGGGTTAAGTGAGGTTTCCCCCCGGGTGGAGGTTTTCAGTATAACGATGAGGTTAAGATGTCAGAAAAGGGGGCGGTTATAAAAGGTAGATGGGGGTTGGTAGAAAAAGTGCCAGGAGACCTAGAGAGGGGCATAGGGGTGGAGAGGAAGGGAGAGGTAGAGGGAGGGTAAGGGAGAGGGAGAGGGAGCTAAGGGAGATGAAAAGGTAGAGGGAGAAGGAGAAGGAGAGGGAGAGAGAGGAAGAGAGAGGCAGAGGAAAGGAGAGGGAGAGAGGGAGAGGAAGGGAAAGGGAGAGAAAGGGAGAAGGGAGACGGAGAGGAAGAGATAGGGAGAGGGAGAGGGAGATGAAGAGGGAGAGGAAGGGAGAGGGAGAGGGAGAGGAAGAGAGAGGGAGAGGGAAAGAGAGAGGAAAGAGAGGGAGAGGAAAACGAAGAGATAGTATGAGGGAGAAAAGACTGCCTCGTCGAGGAAAAAGCTGACTATCACCAAACTTCAAAACGTGCCATTGAAAATTCCTGCGGACCCCTTTTACTAGGTCGGGGAGCACTGCACCCCCCCCCCATACCCTCCTCCGCACATACACAACACCAACCCTTACAGTTTACCCTAGAGAGAGGAGAGGGAATGTGAACATTGCCGATTCATATATTTTTATTTTTATTTGATATCTGAAATTTTTCTCTGACTTATTTTTTTTTTCTATTTATGTTGACTTTTTAAGATGCTTGGCTAACGTCATGAAAATATTCAGTTGTTTGATAATAATAATAATAATAATAATAATAATAATAATAATAATAATAATAATAATAATAATAATAATAATAATAATAATAATAATAATAATAATACTCAGTTCATTAGACTTGATTTATAGTATGGATTTTGTGTTATATATATTTAATATATATTCTTTTTTATATACAGACACTTTACCATTACTCAAGTAAATAAAAAATGGTACATAAAATCCTTTGTTCTACTCATAAACGAAATAAGAATAATTTCATACCCATCAACACATCATTGCATACATATAAATGTGTTGTCTCCATGTATAAAGATAAAGGAATGTATTTCATACATAAATATAGACGTCTTACCTCTTAAAATTTATCTTTTCAAAAAATCAAAATATTTGAAAGCATAAGTCATATTTTAATTTAAGATAAAGTCCAGTGTTTGTTTACAATCTCCTCTTCTTCCTTCCCCAGTGCATGAAAGCACGACGCACAAACTGACGAGACACAAATTGACACTTCAAGAATTTGAACATCGAATGACATCATGAGATACAACTTGAAACTTCAAGAGTAAGAACATCGACTGGACATTGCAATAGGAGAAGAAACGTTGCTAGCATATATTTCGAAGACAGAATCATGGCTCCGAATTCACGCGGCTTCCAATCCATGCTTCCTCACTGGATACAAATCCAGGAGAAGACTCGGAAGATCCCGAGGGCCTGGAAGGAACTCATTTTTATTCAGAGGGTGAGAGGCAAAGAGGGATCTCTTCGTTAAAGATTTATGAGCTTACTAAGTAAGGAATGCGGGGAAGCATTCTTTAAGTGACAGAGAGAGAGAGAGAGAGAGAGAGAGAGAGAGATCTTCTGTAAGGGAGCAATCAAAATCATTAGTTGACCTTATTATTTCTCCACGTAGTAAGTCTTCATTGACGGGAATAAGAACTACCTTCAGTATAACGTTAAGTATCGTAAATGACTCAAAGATATATCATTTCTTGTTTACGTAATCATACAAAATTTACCAGCGCACTTGATATCCTCGCTACTTAGTACTGTCATTCAATTTTTATACACCTGTATGTACAGAAAAAATTAATTTTCACATACACTATCCATCGTAACGTATACTGAAATAGACCCGAACCTATAAATACACATATACATACCTCTCTCTCTCTCTCTCTCCTCTCTCTCTCTCTCTCTCTCTCTCTCTATATATATATATATATATATATATAAGTGTGCTACATTTGTAAGCACACATTGGGTATGTGTTGTTTAAGAGGTGTAAAGCTGGATAACGAAGTATATCTTATTAGCTTTAAAAGTATTTATTGTTTAAAACCAACAGAGTTAAACATCTCCATCATAGGAGGGAGCTGGTTTGGTCAGATGGACCAATTCTGGTGAAGTATAGATATGAACTGATTAAATTATCGATATCACAGATATCGTAATGCTTAGTTGATGTAGCAATTTTATCACAATCTCGGAAGACACCTGCATCCGATGACGTCACAAACTTTCAACACACTGATGCAATGGTGTTGACGTTTAAGAAAAATGTTACATTGTTGAGGCTGCATTGTACAACCTGTTTATGATTTGAGTGACTACAGCAAATCCCACGGCTAGCATCTTCATCCAAAATGGACATATTACGTCAAGTGTTTTTAAACATGTAATAATAATTATTTCACTTATTACATAAGCTCGGCCTGCTATCAGAATTTTTTCAAAAAAATTTAACTAGCCAAAACGTGTTTACTAGGCGTGACTGGACATATGTATTATTCTTTGTTCAACTTTAGCATAAGCAAACGAGGACGAATGACCAAATAGGCACATCAAAAAATAATAACAATAATGCATATGAAAAGATATTACCAAAGCAAAGAAAAAAAATGCATGATAAAATAAAGATCATATATATGGTACATTGCTAGCAAATGATTATATGGTACCAAAAAAAAACTAGTGACATACATATGATTCGGTAACTTGTTAAAGAATAATTGTTACCTTTGTCAGAAACATAGATTAACATAATACGGTAACTAATAAAAATATTTGTTACCTTGGTAAAAATTAAATCTTTTAGTACACAAACACGAATTCCTGGTACGTACAGGTACCACGGTTTTCGTACACACACACACACACACACACACATAATATATATATATATAGGGCTGATATATTTTATAAGATGCCCCATAGATTTTGTTGATTTAATTTTTTTTTCTCTTTTCTTTTTAACATTCCGGCTTACATATTTTATTAGATGTCGAGAGAAAAAATGATTTATATTTTTTTGAATGTTTATTTTTTTAAATGTATTTTTAACAATGTAATGTAGATAATTTCTTCAATTACATATTACTAGCGTACTAACAGCTTTTCTTACAAACACACTTTCCATAGAAATTTACTCCTTTAGCGAATGAGGTGGCCACTTCAAACGGCTGTAAACTGAATTAATAAGGAGTTTTGTCTGGACATGGGCGAAACGTCCTGTTGTAGCTTCCTGCTCAGCCTTAACCTACGTCAAACAAGGATGTTCACGGCGATAAATATCAACACCGTGATAACTAGTCTTGCTAGTAGTATGGGGTGAAGAATTTCCTTATAAGTCGGTGACAGGTGGTCCATTTCGGTTAGTTTCATCAACCGCTTGGCAACTTGTCTGTTGTACGGGAGAGGTAGTGCTGGCATTGTAGATGTCCACGTGAAGTTCGCGAAGTAGGCTCGTTCTCTGATGAGTGTCCGTAGACCAGTCACCATGGAATTAGGGGGAGTCCCGATACAACCATCTGCTGCAACGAAGATGTTGGCGAAGGACGTGGTTCTGTCAGGGCATGATACAATGAAGCCGTCCTTGTCATATCGTATCCACGAGCCATTGTTCAGTCTGCAATTGAACTCATTATTGTCAAAGGGATAAAGCTTATCCAGACAATTTTCACTTGTATGGGAGAGAGCACCGTCTAGCACTATACCTAACTCGCATGAATCCATTAAGATTTTATGGAATTCAAATGAGTCAGCTGTACATATTTTTCTATCCATTGCGTCTGAACAGTGAGTTAATTGATTTAAGTCTTTAATGACCGTATAATGTTTCCGTGTCTGGGGGAAATCAATACATGTCCTGTCAAACTTGATATTACTGGATTTGAGTGATTCCTCATGAAAGTCGGAAATGGTGATATCCTGTAAGATTGCCAGGCATAAGAAGAATCAAAGGGAATTGTAATCCTAATCTTGTTATTATCAACGCTTACTGTAATTAGGCTGTAATAAAATTCTAACCTATGTTCGTCTAACAAAGGAACATAGCCTAGTTTATCCCTGTCGTTCTCCAGAATTAACTTTCAATAATTTATAGGCAACAAATGAGGCGACAGTACACCTTTAGTTGCTAACATGATAGCTTCTATATAATCCTTGGATTTCTCAATGAAATGTGCAATTCTGTTATGTATGTGATCTATCTTTGAATCATAATACGTTAACGTCGCCAACAAATCCTGTACTTCCATAATCTGAAAGATATTATTTGAATGTTCATTTACCAAATCCATAATTTTATTGATTGAAGCTGACTGATTCCTTAGTCCTGACAGAATCAATTCATCTTCATGAGTCAAGAACTCAATTTTCTTATTTTGAATACTAATTTTAAGATGATTGGAAATTCCTAAACCTAAACTTGCAACAGACCCAAAGATAATTAAAGCAGCATAAAATAAACGGATTTTGTCTTTCTTTATGTTCGTGTCCTACAGTCCACATCAAAAGGTCATAAGCCAAAGATCCTGTCTCGTCAGTCCTTATTTTTCAAGTAATCAGATAGCATCTCTGGCAACTTTAAATGTTGATCCAAGCAAACTCTCTGTAGTCAAATGGAAATGTCTTCTTTGCAACACATCCAATGAGACAGAAAACCTTGAAATGGCTGTTCTTAAGCTAGTTATATCATTCTTTTGAAGAAAAATTGCTTGCATATTCACTTCTACAAACTACGTTGCTTGATAAATAAAAACGTCTTCTTGTCTTTCAACTATAGTGCCATATTTAAAATTTATACTTTTAGTTTTAGAGCTCCTCCCTCACGAGAAAAATGTCTGAGCGAACAATATCACTCCCAACAACAAGAATTTCGTCTTGAAAACCGGTAACGAGAAAAATATATGTAATTACTCCTGTATTAATAAGAAAACTTTTAATCACATAAAATAAAACAATTTTCCCTCGCTTCTTTCCCTCTCTTTTCTTTTCATTTTTTTTATGTGAGCCAAGGGTACTATTCTCTCATCCGTGGATTGGGGATACGTTTTTGAACTCTAAACATCTTGGCCGTTAATGTTTCCAAAATGTTAAATGGGCCTTCAAACTTAGGTGTTAGTTTATAATTGAGTCCTTTGCGTACATTGATTTGAATATACACGGTATTACCCACGGTATATGTTTTAGTTGGCTTCGCTGTTTTATCATGATTCCTTTTCATTATGATTTGTGATTCTTCTAAATTCTTTCGAAGGATATCATATCGACTTATTTCTTGCATTTATATATTCTTTTAAAAGGATTTCATAGATTATATGTAGGCGTTAATACATGGAAAGGCGTTCTAACTGGGGTACCATACAATGCTTCATGCGGTGACATTTTAATTGATATATGATATGAATGATTCAGAGTACTCAGTACCGCCGGTATTGCAATATCCCAGTTGGGGTCTGATCCCCCCTAGTGTTACCCTTAATATATTTAAAATTTTCCTATTTGCTCTTTCCACTAGCCCATTCGACTCTTGGTGATATATCATGGTATTTATTTTCTTTATGTTGGAGGAATTCACACAATGAGGTAAGAAAGTGATTATTAAATTCACCACCCGAGTCTGAGATTATCATGTGTGGAATTCTATGTTTACAAATGTAACACTCGTCAAACTTCCTAGCGCATTCAATCGCAGTTTTAGTTTTAAGCGATATTAGTTCACTATATGGAATTGAAGCATCTATAAATACTAAGAGGTGCTTATTTCTTCTGTCTGACTCGTAAAATCCTGTTAACAAATCTAAATGTATTCTTTCAAAGGGTTGATTTGGCCCAGGATAAGCTCCTAGGCTGACAGGTGTTTCGTATGCCCTTCGTTTTCCTGACATGTGCGAGAATTAGCTATGTGTCATTTTATATCTGTAAGCATCGTATGCCAATAAAACAATGATTTGGCTTTCTGTGACATTAATGAGAACCCCGGGGTGTCCATCGTAATGGATTTGAATGCAAAGAATTCCGGACAGTGGAAATAAGTGAGATTGGTACTAGTACCTGGTCGTTAGTTACATGTGTTGTATTGCGGGTTTTCCTTGTCACAGTTCTACACAGAATATTATCTTTGATTATATAATTCTGCTGCTTATACTTTATATATTCCTTTTCCTTATGATTGCCTTCCAAAGCATTTATAATTGTTTCTATTTTCTGATATTTTCTTTGCTCAGTCTGTAAACAATTCAGCGCTCCAGCCTAAATCTTCTTGTTCAGATATCGTTTTAACAATAGGCATGGATGTTGATATATGTATTAATTCAGCTAAAGGCTCCGTACAAGATGACACGGGGTTGCGTGATAATGCATCTGCAATGATATTTGCTTTCCCAGGTAAGTACCCGATTCTTGCGCCAAAATCTTGAATGATCAAATGCCTCCGAGTTCGTTTAGGGCTGTGGTTGAAGCCTTTAAAGAACTCTGTTAGTGGTTTATGGTCAGTAAGAAACCTTAACGGGATACCGTAAATTATGAACTTGAAATGCACTAGTGAATTAACAATAGCTAGCCCTTCCTTGTCTATTACTGCATACTTACTTGCGGAAGTTCTCAATTTTCGAGAATAGAAAGCTATCGGGAAAAATTGTTTATCATATTGCCTGAAGCAAATACCCATCCTACTCCTAAGTCTGAGGCGTCTGTTGCAATTAAGAATTCCTTACCGAAGTCAGGAAATTTTAAGATAGGAGAACTACACAGGTCATCTTTCAAAGTATTAAACGCCTGTTGATGTTGCTCAGACCATATAAAATCTATGCCCTTCTTCGTAAGATCAGTTAAAGGAGTGGCTATTATTGAATAGTTGCATATTAAAACGCCTGTAATATTCACTACAGCCCAGAAATTGCTGTATTCCCTTGACATTAGTAGGTATGGGAAAATTACGTATAGCCAACACCTTATCATGGACTACTTTAAGACCTTGGCTTGACACCATGAAACCCAAATATATTAATTCTGTTTTGAAAAACTTACACTTACTAATCTTTACCCCTCAAGTTATGTTTGTCTTAATCTCTGTAGTACTAGTTCTAACTTACGTAGATGTTCTTCTAAGGTGTTGGAAAAGATTACAAGATCATCCATATAGGCATGCAATATATCCCCTAACAAGTCTCCAAACACTATGTTAATCATTCTTGTAAATGTTATAGGATCACAACGTAAAACCAAAAGGCATCCGTAAAAATTCATAATGTCCCCTGGCTGTGCTGAAGGCTGTGTATGGGATACTATCTTCTTCTAATGATATCTGGTGAAAGCCTTTAAGTAAGTCCAAACTGGTAAAATATTTATTCTGACCTAACAAAGACAAAATATCGTCAGTACATGGCACTGGGAATCGATCAGGGATCATCTCCTCGTTTAGACGATGAAAGTCGACGCAGATACGCCATGTTCGATCTTTTTTCGGTACAAACTATTAAAGGAAAATTATAAGGGCTCTTTGATTTCCTAATGACTCCTTCTTCTATCATTTTACCTACTTCATCATTTATTTCATTCTGGAATTTCATAGGGAGTCTGTACGAGGGTACATAGATAATTTTCTGCTTGTCCTTTAAACTTATTTGATGCTTCGATCACATCTGTTTTTCCTAAGGATCCATCCGTAGTGGAAAAAACATCATGATATTTAGTTAAAATTCCAAAAATTTTCTGCTGAATTTCTTCGTCATGAATGTCTTTTATTGATTTTATTTTTAATAGATCGCAAAAGTGATTCATCCGCAACTGATTGAGAGTGATTGATCTCAGCAACGGTAAGAATACGATGTTTATAAACTTCTACATCCAAGATATGTTGATTTTTGTGAATTACTAAAGTGTTATTTAAATGATTACAGACTTCAATATTACATTGTTGATGTGAGCCTACTGTATAAATACCTTGTGTGACAGACAATCCGTTAGTTTTCAAGTGTCGGAAAGGAAATAATATTTCAGATCCCAGTAATGTTTTCTTTATTTGCACTATTAAATTCGAAGGCACATTGGTTTGATAGATTACGTGCAAGATGATATTACGGGTGAACGAGAATTCTGCTGGGTCGCGTATATTATTTCTTTATTAGTGAGACAAGTTATTGGTTCTTCAACGTATGTTACGGTTACATTTGTCATCTCCTTTTTATCCAAAACTGATTTTAAGGTATTAGAAGACTTATAGAATTTCCCTTTAATATACACGCTGTGCTTGGCAGGGGCTAAGATAATGTTTTGAGGTTCCCATAGATGGGTATCCTATAATTACAGCTGGATACATATTAATGTTTTTTCAACAACAAATGTATCGGCAAACGTGCGTTTACCGACTTTGAACTGAACATGAGTTATGCGTATGACATTTAATTCAATATTTCCTATACCCGAGAGTCTAATTCGGATTTTCAATCGAAAGTTCGAAAACAACAAATGATGTGTCTTCAAATCCATGATATTACGTGGACTACCAGAGTCCAAAAATAACGTAAAGGATTTGTGGTTGTAAATTTACAGCATATAAGGTTGGTCGTACCTCATTTTTGGCTTATTATTGTATGAATTCGTTGCAAATCCACGGGAGCATGCACTGTTTTATTTTAATTCGGGCCGTGTGTTTTCATAGGGAAAATCTATTTTCTCACAATTATCTGATAAAACATTGATTATTCAATACTATTGATGTTGACATGAATGACCTTGACCCAACATCACTCTCCTTCCCCTCTGTGGTATTTGCTTTACTCTGCACATTCTGAAAAATTAGGTCTGACCTTGCGAGGTCTGGTTTGACGACCCACGCTCAGTGATATTCGAAGAAGTGTTTGTTTGCTT
>NC_090758.1:5349638-5351033 GCF_036898095.1 Palaemon carinicauda
CTCATCTCTCCTCCAACACCTGACAACACTTCTTCAGTGGTTACTTTCTACTTGGCAAAGGTAGAAGTGGCTCTTTACCTATGGTAAGCAGCTCTTCTAAGGAAAGTAACAACGTTCTCTAGTCTTGGGGTAGTGCCATAGACCTCTCTACTATGGTCGCCCAATGTCTTAGTTTAGATTTATCTTGCTTGAGGATGTACTCAGTGATACTATTTTATGTTTCCTTATTCCATTCCTTCACTGGATATTATCCATGTTGTAGCCCTTGTGTTTATATAATTCTTCTTCAACTAAGGGGTGTTAGCTTGGGTGTGATAGTAGTAGTAGTGATTGTTAATATAAACTAATTAATATCTTCCTCTATTATCTTTTCAACCATATATATATATATATATATATATATATATATATTATATATATATATATATATATATATATATATATATATATATATATATTGCAATTTGTTTTCATCAGGATAACTAATTGGAGACATCTTTAAAATTTACTATGTATGGCCATACTTTACATAGAGTAGATTTTCTATAGTATCTGATCCTATTAGATCATTTAATCAAAGATATGAGTCTAAGGACGTAGAGAATTCTACCTATCAAGATATAAGTAGCTATTGTCTTGTTCCTTCATTTTGCTATATGGATAGCGACCTTCTCTGTGTGCAATTAAAATTGACTATAAAATTATAGAATCTTGCAATAAGGGTAAAGTTTCATTGATTGTAAAAATGATCCATTTTATCAATGGTAAGAATTTCACATATGAATAAAAGCTGTACAAATATCAAAGGGATTAGATTTTTTTTTCATTTTTTTTTGGGGGGGAGGGCCAATGCAACTAAACCTATTATCCTCCTTAACATGTTTTAATTAATTTCAGTAGGGAGGCAATAACATGGAGTTATGATTATGGATTATTTAACTTTGTTTAAAACAAATATAGCTTAAAATACTATATATTTTGTTCCAGATAAATTTCAATATTACTAAATACAATCAAATATATGCTTTACTAACACTTCTCTCTCTCTCTCTCTCTCTCTCTCATCTCCCTCTCTCTCTCTCTCTCTCTCTCTCTCTCTCTCTCTCTCTCTCTCTCTCTCTCAAAGGTGTTGATAAATATGATCTTTCATTTATCAGCAATAATCAAAAGTTATAATAAAGTCTGGCAATCTGAAGAATGGATTTAGCCACCGTGTGCATTTTAAGTTCCGGTATTCGAAATGTTATTCGTTTTTGTTTTCTTGATTGCCAAAAATGAAAAAATAATGAGAATTTCTGGAAATTTATCTCCGTGGCACTATATACCTGTTGTGGTGGTGAAAAATAAAAATTTTCCCTCAGTGATGTTTGGTAAATGTTAAAAAAAAAAAAAATT
>NC_090758.1:5356533-5359033 GCF_036898095.1 Palaemon carinicauda
TAACCATTCTACATAACCAAATACAAAAACAAAGTAAAACTCCGTTTGTTGTATCTATGATCAAAACAAACACCAGTATATGGAAATGTAAACAAACTCCATGACTAATATATGAGCAAAACAAACTAGCAATTCTTTGTTGTTATTGAAAGGGAAGATAGCATAAAAACCGTTGCAATATGCAGGCTTTTTCATATAAGCTCAAATTACACATTGTTATTACAATAAGGGAAACTTAAAGCGTTGATTAGCTTTTGATAAGGAATCGATGATATTTAACTAATTCTTCGAATAATATAAACATATACACACATATTTATATATACAAGTAAATATATATATATATATATATATATATAAATTGACATATATTATATAGTATATATATATATTCACAGTATATATATATATATATATATATATATTTGTTCTTTTTCTACTTTGTTTTTGTTGTTGTTGTTGTTGGTGTTGTTGTTGATAATCTTCTTCTTCTTCTTCTTCTTGTTCTAGTATTTGGTGTAGTTGTTGTTGTTGTTATTGTCCTTCTTCTTCTTCTTGTTCTTCTTCTTCCTGTAACCGAAATAAAACTCTGCCCCCCCCCCCCTCCCCCACTCCCCTGCTCATTGAGGTATCATTCCCTATTGTTATGAACCGGTCCTTCTGCTGTGTCATGTAATTGGCTCTTTGTGGATTTAATTAGTTTTCGTCAAGTGGTTCGATCTGTTTGAATTCACCTATCACCAATGTTTCATGAATCGACAGACTATATTGTAAAATTATGTTGCATTAGAATGCTTGCAATGTTGAAAACAAAACCTCTGGGTATTGCTACTGTAATTCTAATTTTATGAAGCTGTTGGAATATGATGCATCTGAAATATACTCGATTCTTTAGAGGAAATAGATAACAAAAAGAAGTATTCTGTGAGGGGACTAGGGGTCGAATTTTCAAAGAGAGAGAGAGAGAGAGAGAGAGAGAGAGAGAGATTTGAATGTATGTATAAATACGTATAAGCATATATATATATATATATATATACATACATATATATATATATATATATATACGTATATATATATATATATATATTATATTTAAATATGTGTACATACAGTATATAATTATATATATATATATATGTATATATATATATATATATATGTGTGTGTGTGTGTATATCATATATATATATATATAGATATATATATATATATATATATATGTATATATATATGTATATATATATATATATATATACTTAATATATAAATATAGGTATCTATATAAAATTTCTTGTATATATGTATACATATATATATATATATACATACTGTATATGTATATATATATATATATATATCTTTATATATAATATATATATATATCTTTATATATATATATATATATGTATATATACATGTATTCATATACATATATATATATATATATATAAACACATGTAATGTATATATATATATATATATATATACACATATATATAAATATATGTATATATTTATATATATATATATATATATATAATTATATATATATATTTAAATATATATATATATATATATATACATTTATAATATATATATATATATATATAATATAATACATATATATATATAGGCCTATATATATATATATTTATATATCTATATATATATATATATATATATATAGATATATATATAAATATATAAGAACACAACATTAATAAACATTACATCCTCCCCCCCCAAATTAGTCTCAATAAAAAGCCCCCAACACGTAACCTTTTGTTTATATGTGGAAGACCTCTTTTTCTTCTTCTTTTTATTCTTCTGCTTCTTCTTCTTCTTTGAACTAGTAACGAAACTATGTCCTTTTATCTATGATTCGTAGACTCTAACAATATCGAACCTCGTCTCTTCTGTACTCACTTGATCATTTACATCAACAGAGCATTTCCTTTTGTTACAAGTACCTCGTTTTGAAACACAAATTGCTCATTTGTCATTTAGTTGGCTCCTCGTGCAATTGATTTGACTGCCAAATGGATTGATATATTTGAATCGGGTCATCTGCATTGTGGGATCCAGTTGTCGAAATGTTATTGAAGAGCTGCGTTGTAAAGAGAATTTGGAAATGTTGAAAATTATGTAGATACTTACATACGGTCTACTGAATTTAAAGCTTTCTTGAGGAACAGTATATCTAGAATAAAGTGAAGGATAGAGTTACAAAGTGGTTAAAATTATTCACTGTTTGTATATTGTAAAGTGCTAATATTTTCTGTATCCAAAGTTTATACAGATAGTTCATAATGGTTTTCATAATCTGTTCTGGCAAAATTGTGACAATATATATATATATATATATATATATATGTATATATATGGTGTGTGTGTATGTATGTATGTATATATCCATATGCAATATCGTCCAACAATTGAATCTAAATAAAATTTTACAAGAATTAATGCACACTTCAACCAGTACACAGAGAACTAC
>NC_090758.1:5366533-5369033 GCF_036898095.1 Palaemon carinicauda
GGCATCAAAATTCGAGGTTTTCATTTACTTCTTCCTCAAAAAGGAGGAAAAAGATTTCTGGAAAGTCAAGTCATGATATGGTAATGTGAATTCAGATATTAATACATACATACATACATACATACATACATTCATATGTATCAAAACGTATTAGAGGTTAAATTATACAGTATATTTTGTTTTTTATGAAGTCTATCATTTTAATTAATTAATTTGGTAGCAGCTATTGTGAAATATAAACATTATCAATAGTAAAGTAATGTTTAAAGATAGTTTCACCAAATTTCTTATAATTAATTCGCCAGTTACGAACCCTGGATTAATTTAAAAACAAAACACCCCAGTGACAATTCTAAAAGAACCATCCTCCAAATCCAACTGAACACATATACAAGCTAGGAGCTATAATTTAATCCCATTGAAACCAAAAGGAGGACATGGTAAACCAAAACAATTTCTAGCCCATTCAGACTGCGTTCATAAGGGCCGGACAATTAGCGCTGGGACGTTCTCCTCAGGCGGTTCTGTGTTACAGGTTTTGGAAGGGAAAGTTAGGAGGACGGGAAGGCTTTGAGTTCTGTTGCATCTTCTCATCTTATTCAAAGGGATTTCGTATGCAAAGCTGCTGCTATATTGAAGAAGAAGAAGAAGAAGAAGAAGAAGAAGAAGAAGAGAAGAAGAGAGAGAGAGAGAGAGAGAGAGAGAGAGAGAGAGAGAGAGAGAGAGAGAGACCGAGAGAGAGATTGGATGTTAGAGATTAAGAGATAAATTATATGTCTCTGGGTGCCAGTCTCTCTGCATACACACACACAAACACACACGCACACACATACACACAACACACACACACACACACACACACATATATATATATATATATATATTATATATATATATATATATATGTATTATATATATATATATATATATATTAACATGTATATATATATATATATATATATGTATATATATATATATATATATGTATATATATATATATATATATATATATATGTATATATATATATATATATATACATATATATATATATATATATATATGCATATATATATATATATATACATATAATGATTATATTAATAATAATAATAATAATAATGATAATAATAATAATAATAATAGTGATATTGATATTAATAATGATAATAATAATAACCATAAAAATAGTAGTAATAATAATAATAGTAATAATAATAATAATAATATTAACAACAACAGCAACAACAGCAACAACAACAACAATAATAATAATAATAATAATAATAATAATAATAATAATAAGAGAAAAAATATTAACAACAACAACAATAGCAACAACAACAACGACAACTACAATATTACTACTACTACTACTACTGTTGAAAATGATGTAAAATTATTACATCACTTATGTTTTTCTTCTATTTATCATTGTTCTTATATAATGCGTTCTTAAAGGTTTAATATTTTGTTTAATTATTGTTAATTTGAATAATGTAATCATTAGTATAATTTAGTAAATTTAATTGAGTTTTTCTATGTTTACTTCGAGCTTATAAAGGGAATATGTAATTATATTTTCGTTGTGACGGTAAACACCTTTTAAGTCTCGAAGATGTAACAACTGTTAACAAGCAGTTACTACTGTTTGTTTCTTTTGTTTTCCGAGGAAAGGAAACGCTGAGCAGCTGAGACAGTCGTAGTGGAGTCCGTTTGGAAAATTCGTACCAGTCAGTTAGTTGGTTTGGTTAGTGGAATCAACATAGAGCGGTTGCTTTTCTTTCAAGCTCGACGGTTATATTAATAATGGACGGCTAATTACAACGAACTGTGCCCAAATAACCGCTCCTGCTCAAATCTTGCCAGCAACGAAGACATGTCTCTTACCATCTTAGACACAAGATATACTTCATTTATTGCTGAACTTCCGAGGTGCCGATAAGGCTTTAAGGTACGTCACAACGAAATGATGGGTGTCTATTTCTAAAGTGATCCTAGCCTTCTTATCATTTCACCAATGGAAATGATGGCACACTTATTTGCAAACTTGCTTAATAGTCCTGAATTTAATAGTTATATTTACTGATTCATATTAACATATCTTATTAAACTAAATATATACCTATTGAAGCATAAAAAACTACATAATAATTTGTAAGTAATTTGTTTTATCTTCGGATACTATTCGTTTATTTTAACATCTCGAAAATCTAATTTCTAGGATCAGCTTCATGGAAGTAATGTTCCTATATATAAATATAAGTTTTTGAAGGATCCTTTAACTCTAATTCTTTATTTTATTTTTCGAGATGTGTTTATGCTAATTTAGGTTTTTGCAGTTGTTACCCCCTTGTCGTTACTATTTAAGTTTATTATTATTAGGGGGTAATAGAATGTTTGTTTGTTTTTCTTCAGGGCTCTCTTGAAGTTGCGGGAAATTGGGAAGGACCGAAACTTTCACCCCCTTGTCGTTACCCTTTGACACAAGGTCGGTCCTCC
>NC_090758.1:5387492-5399992 GCF_036898095.1 Palaemon carinicauda
AAGAATATATTCTGATACTTTATTCACAGGATCAGAAAGCAAATATTAGACTTCGTATATGTAACTTTGCATTTAAAATAAAAGCTCTGTACAATAAACTTTAGAATGGAAAGTAACGCTATTTCAGTGTAAAATTTAGGAATTATAGAAAAAACAAGTATTTCTCTTGCTAGTGAGTAACAGTAAATCTTGTTTTTTTTTCTTCAAAAATATATCACCTCAGCTATTATCCTTTTTCTTCAGAAGATCCATTATGCTGTTTTATATATAAAGATGAATTTAAATAATTTAAATAATTTATCATTTCAATGAGACCATTTTAAATACATTGCAATATTAGATTTCTATACTTTCGGGCACTGGATCGTCATTGCAAAATTTGACAAGTATGAATTATTACACAGTAAATTTATCACTTGCATTAAAATAATTTCAATCTCGGCATCTCTCAACGATTTTCTTAACATAATCACACCTAAAATATTGGAAGTCATACAAAGATGAAGAAACATTATCAATGCTGAGATACTTGAACTACTTACAACCATAATTTAAGTTTTACTAGGATTCATCTTCATACCCCATAATTTGCACCATGCACTAATTTGACCTAAATCTCTAAGAAGAGATTCAGCAGCTAAAGATCGACATTCACGAGATGGAACTAATGCAAAGAGAATAGCATCATCTGCATATGCAACAAGCCTGTGTATATAGCATGAAAGTAATGGGCCAATTAATTTTCCCTTGGTCATTTTGCTGCCACAGTTCATATCTCTAAATAATTTATGGTATCAGAAATCCCACCAACTACTTTGCACTTTTCAACATTTAATGAACATCTTTAATATCTAAAAATTTATATCAAATTAATTTTTGACATTCACTTTCATTCTGCAAGTTTAGATCGATAAAACATGAATAATAAAAAAGCAAGAAAATTATCTTTCAGAATAAAGAAAACCCTTAAACTATTGCTTCCAATATGTACCTAAGGGCTTCTTTTAGTGTATACTGAACCAAAGAAAACCTTTACTGACATGTAAATAGTTCCTGGGGAAATTATGGTAAGGTTTATTTTATAACTAAAATACACTCTGAAACGCCCTTACCCCTCAAAGACAAATTCGCAGGTAGCTGACGTATCACAGTCAGTCAGACGTTTGCGAAGATAATTTGACAATTTTCTTTTTAGTTAATCTATTTTTTTTTTAGATTGATTACCCTGATGATAAGGACAGCAAATTACACATAGTTACACAGCCTTTGGGTTATATCTATTACTCCTTGAGTGGTTTGAATCTCTGACGAATAATGTTATCCTCTAATCAAGAAAATTCAATTTGGCAGCGCTGTCCGAAACTCGTC
This sequence comes from Palaemon carinicauda, assembly GCF_036898095.1. Taxonomy (NCBI): domain Eukaryota; kingdom Metazoa; phylum Arthropoda; class Malacostraca; order Decapoda; family Palaemonidae; genus Palaemon; species Palaemon carinicauda. The sequence goes on from NC_090758.1 coordinate 5,388,861, forward strand.
CACCCACCTTAATTATGCTGATGATTGTTACCAGTCTTTTGTACAAGTTCATACTTATTATCCATATAATCTAATGAAGAAATAAAATCTTAAAACATTTTCCTAAGTAAAATCAGGTTGCTTTCGATAATATATAGAAAAAAACATAAAATTTGCTGATAAAAATATCTATTTATAATAAGGGGACTATAGTTGGACAATTGACCAATTTTATAGCCTTCACCTTCCTAAAATACTTTTCGTTTTTGGACCCACGAGGTCGTCAAACAATTGACTATTAGTTGAGCCCAGGTGTCGTGATGCCATCTATTGGCGGTAAGGTGAAACTGGTTACAATTTACGGGCGGGAGATAGAGAGGGTGTGGGTTATTATGTCTTTCTTAATATATGAATCCTGTTATTCTACGTAGTTCTTACTAACAATACATATCATACCATGAAAAATATTAATAATTTTCTGGTTTCATAAAAATGTTAATCAAAATTAGATCAAATACTGTCTAATTAATTGATTGTCTCACCAATTTCAGTACATGTGGCATTCTCTCTAGAAATTAACGCCCCCCCCCCCCCCGCCACCTCCGTCCTGACCCCAAAATGTAATTAAACTAACAATTGTTTATTGAGGACACCATTACTTGGAACATCAGCAGCCCCACGATCGATACCAGAGAGAAGCCCAAAATCCTGACTTGAAGCCTCAGGAGACCCTGGATCGACATCAGAGAGAAACCTGAAATCCTCATTTGGAGCCCATTGAGCCGTAATATCGATATCAGAAAGAAACCCAAAATCCCTAATTGGAGCCTCAGATGACCAAGAATCAATATCAGAGAGAAACGTAAAATACTCACGTTGAGCCTATGGAAACCAGGATCGATATCAGAGAGAAACCCAAAAACCTCACTTGTAGCCTCAGGAGCCCCAGGATTGATATCAAAGAGAAACCTGAAATCCTCACTTGAAGCCCCAGGAGCCAAAGGATCGATATCAGAGAGAAACCTAAAACCTTTTCTTGGAGCAACAGGAGCCCAAGGATCGATATCAAAGAGAAACCCAAAATCCTCACTTGGAGCCCCAGGTGTCCCAAGATCGATTCTGAGAAACCCCCAAAATCCACCCTTGGAGCATCAGGAACCCTAAGTTTGATATCAGAGAGAAATCTAAAATCCTCACTTGGAGCCTCAGGAGCCCGTAGATCGATATCAGAGAAAAGCCAAAAATCTTCACAAAGGATCCTAACTAACCTCAGGATCGATATCAAAGACAAACCTAAGATCCTTACTTGGAGCCTCAGAAGCCCCAGGATCGATATCAGAGAGAAACTCAAAATCCTAGCTTGGAGCCTCACGAGCTTCAAGATTGATATCATAGAGAAAACCAAAATCGTCACTTGGAGCCTCAGGAGCCATAGGATCAATATCAGAGAGAAAACAATAATTCTCATTTGTAACCTTACGGAGCCCCAGGATTTATATCAGAGAGAAACTTAAAATCTTCAGCTGGAGCCTTAAGAGCCCCAGGAGCCCAGGTATCGATACCAGAGAGAAACCTAAAATCCTCGCTTAGAGCATCAGGAGCCACGGGCGAGGATTTTGGTTTTTTCTCTGAAAACTTTGAGCCTCAGAAACCCCAGGATCGATTCAGAGAGAAACTTGAAATTCTCACTTGGAGCATCAGGATCCAGAGGATTTATATCAGAGAGAAGCCCCAAAATCCCCACTTGGAGCCTCAGGAGCCCCATGATCGATATCTGAGAGAAACCAAAAATCCTCATTTGAAGACAAACTAGACCCAGGATCGATATCAAAGATAAAAATAAAATCCTTACTTGGAGCCTAAGGAACCCCAGCATAGATATCAGAGAGAAATCCGAAAACCTCACTTGGAGCCTTAGGAGCCCCAGTATTGATATCTGAGAGAAACCTAAAATCTTATCTTGGAGCCTCAGGAGCCCTAGTATCGATAACACATATAAACCCTAAATACTCACTTGGAGCCTTGGAAGCTCCAGGATCGATATCAGAAAGAAATCTGAAATCCTTACTAGGAGCCTGATGAGCCCTAGGATCAATATCAGAGAGAAACCCAAAAACCCTCACTTGTAGCCTCAGCAGCCCCATGATCATTATCAGAGATAAGCCCAAAATCCTCACTTTGAGCCTCAGGAGTCCAAGGATCGATTTCAGGAAGACACCTGAAATCCTTACTTGGAGCCAGAAGAGCCCTTGGATCAATATCAGAGAAAAACCCAAAATCCTCACTTAGAGCATCAAGAGACCCAGGATCGATATCATAAAGAAACATAACATCCTCACTTGGAGCCTCGGGAGCCCCAGGATCATTATCAAGAGAAACCCAAAATCCTCACTTGGAGCCTCAGGAGTCCCAGGATCAATATCAGAGAGAATACCAAAAGTCCCCATTTATAGCATCAGGAGAAACAGGATCGATATCAGAGAGAAACCCAAAATCCTCACTTGGAGCCTCAGGAGCCCCAGGATCATTATCAGAGAGAAATACAGAATCCTTACTTAGAGCCTCTGGAGCCCAGGGATTGATATCAGAGAGAAAACCAAAATCCTTACTTTGAACCTCAGGACCCCCAGAATCGATATTAGAGAGAAACCCAAAATCCCTACTTGAAGCCTCAGGAGACCCAGGATCGATATCAGAGAGAAACCTAAAATCCTCACTTATAGTCTCTTGAGCCCCATGATCGATATCAAAGAGAAACCCAAAATCCTCAATTGGAGCCTCAGGAGCCCTTGGATCGATATCAGAGATAAACCTAAAATCCTCATTTGGAGCCCCAGGAGCCCGAGAGACGATATTAGAAAGACACCCAATATCCTCACTTGGAGCCTAATGAACCCAATGATCAATATCAGAGAAAAACCTAAAATCCTCACTTGGAGCTCAAGAGCCCCAGGATCTTTTGCAGGAGAAACTCATAATCATCACATGTAGCCTAAGGAGCCCCAGAATCAATATCAGGAGAAACTCAAAATCCTCACTTCTAGCCTCAGGAGCCCGTAGATCGATATCAGAGAGTAAACCAAAATCCTCACTTGGAACCTCAGGAGCTCCTCGATCAATATCACAGAGAAACTCAACATTCTCAATAAGAGCCTTTTGAGCCCCAGGATCAATACAAAAAAAGAAACCCAAAATCCTCACTTGTAGTCTTAGGAGCTCCATGATCAATATAGGAGAGAATCCCTAGATCCTCACATGGAACCTCAGGAGCCTCAGGATCGATATCAGAGTAAACCCCAAAATTCTCACTTTGAGCTTCAGGAGCCCTAAGATCGATATCAAAGAGAAGCCTAAAATCCTTACTTGGAGCCTGAAGAGCCCTAGGATCGATATCAGAGAGAAACCCATAACCCTCACTTAGAGCCTCAGGAGCCCCTGGATCGATAACAGATATAAACCCATATTCCTCACGTGGAGCCTCAGGAGCGCCAGGATTGATATCAGAAAGAAACTTGAAATTCTCACTTGGAGCATCAGGAGCCAGAGGATTTATATCAGAGAGAAGCCCAAAATCCCCACTTGGAGCCTCAGGAGCCCCATGATCGATATCTGAGAGAAACCCAAAATCCTCATTTGAAGACAAACTAGACCCAGGATCGATATCAAAGATAAAAATAAAATCCTTACTTGGAGCCTAAGGAACCCCAGCATAGATATCAGAGAGAAATCCGAAAACCTCACTTGGAGCCTTAGGAGCCCCAGTATTGATATCTGAGAGAAACCTAAAATCTTATCTTGGAGCCTCAGGAGCCCTAGTATCGATAACACATATAAACCCTAAATACTCACTTGGAGCCTTGGAAGCTCCAGGATCGATATCAGAAAGAAATCTGAAATCCTTACTAGGAGCCTGATGAGCCCTAGGATCAATATCAGAGAGAAACCCAAAACCCTCACTTGTAGCCTCAGCAGCCCCATGATCATTATCAGAGATAAGCCCAAAATCCTCACTTTGAGCCTCAGGAGTCCAAGGATCGATTTCAGGAAGACACCTGAAATCCTTACTTGGAGCCAGAAGAGCCCTTGGATCAATATCAGAGAAAAACCCAAAATCCTCACTTAGAGCATCAAGAGACCCAGGATCGATATCATAAAGAAACATAACATCCTCACTTGGAGCCTCGGGAGCCCCAGGATCATTATCAAGAGAAACCCAAAATCCTCACTTGGAGCCTCAGGAGTCCCAGGATCAATATCAGAGAGAATACCAAAATCCCCATTTATAGCATCAGGAGAAAACAGGATCGATATCAGAGAGAAACCCAAAATCCTCACTTGGAGCCTCAGGAGCCCCAGGATCATTATCAGAGAGAAATACAGAATCCTTACTTAGAGCCTCTGGAGCCCAGGGATTGATATCAGAGAGAAAACCAAAATCCTTACTTTGAACCTCAGGACCCCCAGAATCGATATTAGAGAGAAACCCAAAAATCCCTACTTGAAGCCTCAGGAGACCCAGGATCGATATCAGAGAGAAACCTAAAATCCTCACTTATAGTCTCTTGAGCCCCATGATCGATATCAAAGAGAAACCCAAAATCCTCAATTGGAGCCTCAGGAGCCCTTGGATCGATATCAGAGATAAACCTAAAATCCTCATTTGGAGCCCCAGGAGCCCGAGAGACGATATTAGAAAGACACCCAATATCCTCACTTGGAGCCTAATGAACCCAATGATCAATATCAGAGAAAAACCTAAAATCCTCACTTGGAGCTCAAGAGCCCCAGGATCTTTTGCAGGAGAAACTCATAATCATCACATGTAGCCTAAGGAGCCCCAGAATCAATATCAGGAGAAACTCAAAATCCTCACTTCTAGCCTCAGGAGCCCGTAGATCGATATCAGAGAGTAAACCAAAATCCTCACTTGGAACCTCAGGAGCTCCTCGATCAATATCACAGAGAAACTCAACATTCTCAATAAGAGCCTTTTGAGCCCCAGGATCAATACAAAAAAAGAAACCCAAAATCCTCACTTGTAGTCTTAGGAGCTCCATGATCAATATAGGAGAGAATCCCTAGATCCTCACATGGAACCTCAGGAGCCTCAGGATCGATATCAGAGTAAACCCCAAAATTCTCACTTTGAGCTTCAGGAGCCCTAAGATCGATATCAAAGAGAAGCCTAAAATCCTTACTTGGAGCCTGAAGAGCCCTAGGATCGATATCAGAGAGAAACCCATAACCCTCACTTAGAGCCTCAGGAGCCCCTGGATCGATAACAGATATAAACCCATATTCCTCACGTGGAGCCTCAGGAGCGCCAGGATTGATATCAGAAAGAAACTTGAAATTCTCACTTGGAGCATCAGGAGCCAGAGGATTTATATCAGAGAGAAGCCCAAAATCCCCACTTGGAGCCTCAGGAGCCCCATGATCGATATCTGAGAGAAACCCAAAATCCTCATTTGAAGACAAACTAGACCCAGGATCGATATCAAAGATAAAAATAAAATCCTTACTTGGAGCCTAAGGAACCCCAGCATAGATATCAGAGAGAAATCCGAAAACCTCACTTGGAGCCTTAGGAGCCCCAGTATTGATATCTGAGAGAAACCTAAAATCTTATCTTGGAGCCTCAGGAGCCCTAGTATCGATAACACATATAAACCCCTAAATACTCACTTGGAGCCTTGGAAGCTCCAGGATCGATATCAGAAAGAAATCTGAAATCCTTACTAGGAGCCTGATGAGCCCTAGGATCAATATCAGAGAGAAACCCAAAACCCTCACTTGTAGCCTCAGCAGCCCCATGATCATTATCAGAGATAAGCCCAAAATCCTCACTTTGAGCCTCAGGAGTCCAAGGATCGATTTCAGGAAGACACCTGAAATCCTTACTTGGAGCCAGAAGAGCCCTTGGATCAATATCAGAGAAAAACCCAAAATCCTCACTTAGAGCATCAAGAGACCCAGGATCGATATCATAAAGAAACATAACATCCTCACTTGGAGCCTCGGGAGCCCCAGGATCATTATCAAGAGAAACCCAAAATCCTCACTTGGAGCCTCAGGAGTCCCAGGATCAATATCAGAGAGAATACCAAAATCCCCATTTATAGCATCAGGAGAAACAGGATCGATATCAGAGAGAAACCCAAAATCCTCACTTGGAGCCTCAGGAGCCCCAGGATCATTATCAGAGAGAAATACAGAATCCTTACTTAGAGCCTCTGGAGCCCAGGGATTGATATCAGAGAGAAAACCAAAATCCTTACTTTGAACCTCAGGACCCCCAGAATCGATATTAGAGAGAAACCCAAAATCCCTACTTGAAGCCTCAGGAGACCCAGGATCGATATCAGAGAGAAACCTAAAATCCTCACTTATAGTCTCTTGAGCCCCATGATCGATATCAAAGAGAAACCCAAAATCCTCAATTGGAGCCTCAGGAGCCCTTGGATCGATATCAGAGATAAACCTAAAATCCTCATTTGGAGCCCCAGGAGCCCGAGAGACGATATTAGAAAGACACCCAATATCCTCACTTGGAGCCTAATGAACCCAATGATCAATATCAGAGAAAAACCTAAAATCCTCACTTGGAGCTCAAGAGCCCCAGGATCTTTTGCAGGAGAAACTCATAATCATCACATGTAGCCTAAGGAGCCCCAGAATCAATATCAGGAGAAACTCAAAATCCTCACTTCTAGCCTCAGGAGCCCGTAGATCGATATCAGAGAGTAAACCAAAATCCTCACTTGGAACCTCAGGAGCTCCTCGATCAATATCACAGAGAAACTCAACATTCTCAATAAGAGCCTTTTGAGCCCCAGGATCAATACAAAAAAAGAAACCCAAAATCCTCACTTGTAGTCTTAGGAGCTCCATGATCAATATAGGAGAGAATCCCTAGATCCTCACATGGAACCTCAGGAGCCTCAGGATCGATATCAGAGTAAACCCCAAAATTCTCACTTTGAGCTTCAGGAGCCCTAAGATCGATATCAAAGAGAAGCCTAAAATCCTTACTTGGAGCCTGAAGAGCCCTAGGATCGATATCAGAGAGAAACCCATAACCCTCACTTAGAGCCTCAGGAGCCCCTGGATCGATAACAGATATAAACCCATATTCCTCACGTGGAGCCTCAGGAGCGCCAGGATTGATATCAGAAAGAAACTTGAAATTCTCACTTGGAGCATCAGGAGCCAGAGGATTTATATCAGAGAGAAGCCCAAAATCCCCACTTGGAGCCTCAGGAGCCCCATGATCGATATCTGAGAGAAACCCAAAATCCTCATTTGAAGACAAACTAGACCCAGGATCGATATCAAAGATAAAAATAAAATCCTTACTTGGAGCCTAAGGAACCCCAGCATAGATATCAGAGAGAAATCCGAAAACCTCACTTGGAGCCTTAGGAGCCCCAGTATTGATATCTGAGAGAAACCTAAAATCTTATCTTGGAGCCTCAGGAGCCCTAGTATCGATAACACATATAAACCCTAAATACTCACTTGGAGCCTTGGAAGCTCCAGGATCGATATCAGAAAGAAATCTGAAATCCTTACTAGGAGCCTGATGAGCCCTAGGATCAATATCAGAGAGAAACCCAAAACCCTCACTTGTAGCCTCAGCAGCCCCATGATCATTATCAGAGATAAGCCCAAAATCCTCACTTTGAGCCTCAGGAGTCCAAGGATCGATTTCAGGAAGACACCTGAAATCCTTACTTGGAGCCAGAAGAGCCCTTGGATCAATATCAGAGAAAAACCCAAAATCCTCACTTAGAGCATCAAGAGACCCAGGATCGATATCATAAAGAAACATAACATCCTCACTTGGAGCCTCGGGAGCCCCAGGATCATTATCAAGAGAAACCCAAAATCCTCACTTGGAGCCTCAGGAGTCCCAGGATCAATATCAGAGAGAATACCAAAATCCCCATTTATAGCATCAGGAGAAACAGGATCGATATCAGAGAGAAACCCAAAATCCTCACTTGGAGCCTCAGGAGCCCCAGGATCATTATCAGAGAGAAATACAGAATCCTTACTTAGAGCCTCTGGAGCCCAGGGATTGATATCAGAGAGAAAACCAAAATCCTTACTTTGAACCTCAGGACCCCCAGAATCGATATTAGAGAGAAACCCAAAATCCCTACTTGAAGCCTCAGGAGACCCAGGATCGATATCAGAGAGAAACCTAAAATCCTCACTTATAGTCTCTTGAGCCCCATGATCGATATCAAAGAGAAACCCAAAATCCTCAATTGGAGCCTCAGGAGCCCATGGATCGATATCAGAGATAAACCTAAAATCCTCATTTGGAGCCCCAGGAGCCCGAGAGACGATATTAGAAAGACACCCAATATCCTCACTTGGAGCCTAATGAACCCAATGATCAATATCAGAGAAAAACCTAAAATCCTCACTTGGAGCTCAAGAGCCCCAGGATCTTTTGCAGGAGAAACTCATAATCATCACATGTAGCCTAAGGAGCCCCAGAATCAATATCAGGAGAAACTCAAAATCCTCACTTCTAGCCTCAGGAGCCCGTAGATCGATATCAGAGAGTAAACCAAAATCCTCACTTGGAACCTCAGGAGCTCCTCGATCAATATCACAGAGAAACTCAAAATTCTCAATAAGAGCCTTTTGAGCCCCAGGATCAATACAAAAAAAGAAACCCAAAATCCTCACTTGTAGTCTTAGGAGCTCCATGATCAATATAGGAGAGAATCCCTAGATCCTCACATGGAACCTCAGGAGCCTCAGGATCGATATCAGAGTAAACCCCAAAATTCTCACTTTGAGCTTCAGGAGCCCTAAGATCGATATCAAAGAGAAGCCTAAAATCCTTACTTGGAGCCTGAAGAGCCCTAGGATCGATATCAGAGAGAAAGCCATAACCCTCACTTAGAGCCTCAGGAGCCCCTGGATCGATAACAGATATAAACCCATATTCCTCACGTGGAGCCTCAGGAGCGCCAGGATTGATATCAGAAAGAAACCTGAAATCCTTACTTGGAGCCTGAGGACCCCTAGGATCGATATCAGAAAAAAACACTAAATACTCACTCAGAGCATCAGGAGATCCAGGATTGATATCAGAGAGAAACATAAAATCTACACATGAAGCCTAAGGAGCCCTAGGATTGATATCAGAGAGAAACCTAAAATCCTCACTTGGAGACTCAGGAGTCTAAGGATCTATATTAGAGAGAATCCTAAAATCATCACTTGGATCCTCTGGAGCCCCAGGATTGATATTAGAGAGAAACTTAAAATCCTCTCTTGAGACTCAGAAACACCAGATCAACATCAGAGAGAAACTTGAAATCTGGCTCTGAGCATCAGGAGCCCCCGGATCCTTACCAGAGAGAAACCTTACATCATCACTTTAAGTATCAGAAGCCGCCTGATCCTCACCAGAAAGAAACCTTAAATCATCGCTTGAGGCCTCAGGAGCCCCAGGATCTAAGTCAGAGAGAAACCTGAAATCCTCACTTGGAGCCTAAGGTCCCTAGTATCGATCTTAGACAGACCTAAAATACTCACTTGGAGCCTAAGGTCACTGGGATCGATATCAGAGAGAGACCAAATATCCTTACTTGGAGCATCGGGAACCCAAGTATCCTTATCAGAGAGAAAATCAAAATCATTTTTTGTATCCCCAGGAGCTCCAGGATTGATATCAGGGAAAAACATAAAATCCTCAATTGGAGTCTCAGGAGCCCCAGGATCGATATCAGAGAGAAACCAAAAATCCTCACTAGGAGCCTTAGGAGACACATGATGGATATCAGCGAGAAGCCTAAAATCATTACTTGGAGCCTCAGGAGCTTCATGATGGATATCAGGAAAAAAACCTAAAATCGTCAATTGGAGCCTCATTAGCCCCAGAATGGATATCAGAGAAAAACATAAAATCGCTACTTGGATCCCCAAGAGTCCCATGATCGATATCAGAGTGAAACCTAAAATCCTCACTTGAAGCCTCAGGAGCCACATAGTGTATATTGGAGAAAAACCCAAGATCTTTACTCAGAGCCTCAGGAGCCCACTGATCGAATCAGAGAGAATCCTCATATTCTCACTAGGAGCCTCAAAAGGCCCTTGATCGATGTCATAGAGAAACCTAAAATTTTCTCTTGAAGACCCAGGAGCCACAGGATTAATAACAGAGAGAATCCTTCAATTCTCTCTTGGAGCTCCAGGAGCTCCAGTGTCAATATCAGAGAGAAACCTCAAATATTCACTTTGGATCACCGAAAGCGCCAGGATCGTTATCAAAGAGAATTCTCAAATTCTCACTTGAAGTCCCAGGAGCACTTGGATCAATATCAGAGAGAAGGAATTCTTTCTCTTCGTAGTTAAATGTTGTGTGTGTGTGTGTACCTGGAAATAATATAATAAGGTATTGCTTAATCTCTATAAATGATTACACGTGGTATAAAGATCATCCCTTGAATATATTCCTAAAAATTTATTATATAATATAATTATTTTTATAGAATTTGTTCATCTGACAAGCAGTTGAATAAGAGTTTTAAGGATTTGTGTACGTGAACAACGCCGCTTTTTTTCCCCCGATCTTATTGAAACCCGTACATAAACGGAACACGTTTTTCCTTTGATGTTAAGGAAAAGTTTACATGAATAAAACAACATTTTTTTTTCCTAATCAGCTAAGCAGTGAACATCAACATTAGTTTTCAATTAAGGGGAACTTTATTCGCCGAAGTCTCAGGAATGACGGAGGAGAAAATCTTCTAAAAAACTCCACAATAATCCTGGAACATCAGTCATAAATTTCATGAAGAATGGCGGGGGTCATTATGGGTGATATTATCACCTGGTGAAGGAGTGGAAGATTCAGGTGAGATATGAGGTGTCAGTTTGGGTTTTCATAAAGGGTGTTAGCGGATGATATTTTGGTCCCTCATTGGAAAATGGTTGTGTGTAAAGCGAGACCTTAATGTAAGGAATAAAATTATCTACTTTCTCTCTCTCTCTCTCTATCTCTCTCTCTCTCTCTCTCTCTCTCTCTCTCTCTCTCTCTCTCTCTCTCTCTCTCTCTCTCTCTCTCTCTCTCTCTCAGTGTGATAACTTCTTTATATGCTAAACACCTAATACATGGAACACACTTA
>NC_090758.1:5404992-5412492 GCF_036898095.1 Palaemon carinicauda
CTCTCTCTCTCTCTCTCTCTCTCTCTCTCTCCTTCATATATATTTTACCTCATTTATTATCCATTTTCTTCAGATAATTCATTTCGCTGCATATTCTATATAACATTGAACATTATTAATGAGTTAGATTATTTAAGTAATCTATCACTTTAACGACAGAAATGGAAAAGGATAACAATACTATTTACTTTCAGGTACTGGATCGTCATTCCAAAATTGAACCAGTGTGTATTATCACACATTAAATTGATTATTTGCATTAGAATAGTTCTAATTTCAGCATTCCTTAACAATCTAATTAATAATATCAATATCAATATATGTCATTTTGTTGCCACATTTAGCATCTCAAAAATAAGTCAATGTCAACATAAATGTATTCATACATTTTCAATCCCACTAACTGCATTCTGCTTTCCAACATTTAATAAACATCGTTAATCTCTCAAAATTTTATTACATAGAATTATTTCTTTTTTGTTAATCGATTTGTTTATATTGATTGCAATGATGATAAGAATATCATATTACACCATAATCATATATGTTCTGGCTTATGACTTTTACTACTTAAATTATTTATATTAGGACTAAAACTGCATTAGATATGTCACACACATGTGTAAGAGACTCTCCAATAAGCACTGAATCTTTTGCTAGCAAAAATAAAAATATTACATTACTTTCTTGTAACATTTCAATCTATTTTGCTTTTCCATAAATTCTTCATCATTAAGATAAAAACCCTTTCAATTGTTCGATAAAACTATTTCAAATTTTCCTGAAAATGAGAGATGAATATTTACTCATCCAAAAATTTTATATATCGAAAAAAATGGAAGATAAAAGCCACTTTTTTTTCGGCTCAAAAACTGTCATGATCTAAGAAACGAATTGATGAAAAGACTTTTTTCTTTCAAACGTTTCAACAAAAATTAGCGAGCAGAAATTATTACGAATTTTTCAGTAAAGGAATCCAGGAGGAGCCAAAGTCTCTGAACTTATATACTTATAATTAAAGCTCTAAATTGTATGAGAAGCACTTTTAAGAATTCTGGTGATTAACATTGCATGAATTGCTAGAATTACTGTGTTATTCATATGAGAGAGAGAGAGAGAGAGAGAGAGAGAGAGAGAGAGAGAGAGAGAGAGAGCTGTTTTTCAAAACTGAAATCATGTTGTCACGAATTCTACCAAAATTCTTGATTTTACATTCCAAAGACTATTGAGAGAGAGAGAGAGAGAGAGAGAGAGAGAGAGAGAGAGAGAGAGCATGATTTTCATAATAACCAGAAAATCATCGTTTCGTCCAGTGGACCATATTTCAATTAGGAGGCAGAAACTAGCCACCACCACTTTCCCCTAAAGAACGAGACAGAGACAACTTTTCATATCTTCTTCCCTTAGCAACACCACCCCCCCCCCCCCCCCCTTCTCCTTCCCCGGGGTGATAATATCATGCCAATCTTCACTACTCTGTAATTGACACTTCGAGAATCTTATGGAGAATCTAAAAAAATTTTCTCTTCCTCGTCATTCTGGGGACGATGTCTTCCCGCAAACAGTAGGATCACACGATAAAGGTTTCAGTGAACACAGCGAGGCGAGTTCTTATTACACAAGGTTGTTTGTTAGATTTCATAATAGAAGAAGACTTTGTTTGGCAGTGTTGTTATTGTGTGGAATTTTTGATCAAGTGATATGGAGGAAGAAAAGATGCGTTTAATTGAAATTCTTGAAGGTTTTAGAGATTTGGTGTAAAATCCACAACCTTAGATATTTCAATAATACTCATAGGATTTGAGTATTATTTCTGCCACATAGAAATTTCTACACTCAAGCAAGAAATCCATTAAAGAAACCCCTGGATATTTACTGGACCAATCTTCGACCACTAAGATTATATAATACATTTTCTTCCCAAATCATATAAAGATATAAATAACATCACAAAATAAGCCTTAGTCTTTGTTAATATCATAATTCAGATTCTCACAAAAGTCTTCTGATCTAACGAGAAAGAGAGGGATAGGAGGTGAATGGGGGCTCGAACTGGGGGTGGGGGGTTAGGGGTTGTGTTGTCCAAGCCAATTTCCTCATTTCCTAAACCTTGGTCACACCTTTTCCCCAAAGAGGTAACCTCAAAGACCCCAATTAACTTCCATGGATGGATGGACGTCCAGGTGGGAAAGATGCTGAGAATAGAACTCTCTCTCTCTCTCTCTCTCTCTCTCTCTTCTCTCTCTCTCTCTCTCTCGTCTATATTCGGTTTTTGTCTGTTTCCCTCTTTTTTATTGCATATATTTTCTAGTTCCTCTTTCCTGACACATCAAACTATTTCCATATTGACGGATTCTGTCTTTTCTATATTTTTCCTTGTATTTTTTAGAAGATCTTTGGTTATCTAAATCACTACAAACACTACCAAGATTTTTTTCTTTTACTTCTGCTTCAGGAGTAAACATGTGTTTGTTTTGGTATTTCCTCCAAAGAAGTACGGTTACCCAAAGGATTATATATATATTACCAAATTTCTGTTTGGTCAGTTGAAACCTAACTGAACCCAATTTATATTAGGACTAAAACTGCATTAGATATGTCACACACATGTGTAAGAGACTCTCCAATAAGCACTGAATCTTTTGCTAGCAAAAATAAAAATATTACATTACTTTCTTGTAACATTTCAATCTATTTTGCTTTTCCATAAATTCTTCATCATTAAGATAAAAACCCTTTCAATTGTTCGATAAAACTATTTCAAATTTTCCTGAAAATGAGAGATGAATATTTACTCATCCAAATATTTTATATATCGAAAAAAATGGAAGATAAAAGCCACTTTTTTTTTCGGCTCAAAAACTGTCATGATCTAAGAAACGAATTGATGAAAAGACTTTTTTCTTTCAAACGTTTCAACAAAAATTAGCGAGCAGAAATTATTACGAATTTTTCAGTAAAGGAATCCAGGAGGAGCCAAAGTCTCTGAACTTATATACTTATAATTAAAGCTCTAAATTGTATGAGAAGCACTTTTAAGAATTCTGGTGATTAACATTGCATGAATTGCTAGAATTACTGTGTTATTCATATGAGAGAGAGAGAGAGAGAGAGAGAGAGAGAGAGAGAGAGAGAGAGAGCTGTTTTTCAAAACTGAAATCATGTTGTCACGAATTCTACCAAAATTCTTGATTTTACATTCCAAAGACTATTGAGAGAGAGAGAGAGAGAGAGAGAGAGAGAGAGAGAGAGAGAGAGAGCATGATTTTCATAATAACCAGAAAATCATCGTTTCGTCCAGTGGACCATATTTCAATTAGGAGGCAGAAACTAGCCACCACCACTTTTCCCTAAAGAACGAGACAGAGACAACTTTTCATATCTTCTTCCCTTAGCAACACCACCCCCCCCCCCCTTCTCCTTCCCCGGGGTGATAATATCATGCCAATCTTCACTACTCTGTAATTGACACTTCGAGAATCTTATGGAGAATCTAAAAAAATTTTCTCTTCCTCGTCATTCTGGGGACGATGTCTTCCCGCAAACAGTAGGATCACACGATAAAGGTTTCAGTGAACACAGCGAGGCGAGTTCTTATTACACAAGGTTGTTTGTTAGATTTCATAATAGAAGAAGACTTTGTTTGGCAGTGTTGTTATTGTGTGGAATTTTTGATCAAGTGATATGGAGGAAGAAAAGATGCGTTTAATTGAAATTCTTGAAGGTTTTAGAGATTTGGTGTAAAATCCACAACCTTAGATATTTCAATAATACTCATAGGATTTGAGTATTATTTCTGCCACATAGAAATTTCTACACTCAAGCAAGAAATCCATTAAAGAAACCCCTGGATATTTACTGGACCAATCTTCGACCACTAAGATTATATAATACATTTTCTTCCCAAATCATATAAAGATATAAATAACATCACAAAATAAGCCTTAGTCTTTGTTAATATCATAATTCAGATTCTCACAAAAGTCTTCTGATCTAACGAGAAAGAGAGGGATAGGAGGTGAATGGGGGCTCGAACTGGGGGTGGGGGGTTAGGGGTTGTGTTGTCCAAGCCAATTTCCTCATTTCCTAAACCTTGGTCACACCTTTTCCCCAAAGAGGTAACCTCAAAGACCCCAATTAACTTCCATGGATGGATGGACGTCCAGGTGGGAAAGATGCTGAGAATAGAACTCTCTCTCTCTCTCTCTCTCTCTCTCTCTCTCTCTCTCTCGTCTATATTCGGTTTTTGTCTGTTTCCCTCTTTTTTATTGCATATATTTTCTAGTTCCTCTTTCCTGACACATCAAACTATTTCCATATTGACGGATTCTGTCTTTTCTATATTTTTCCTTGTATTTTTTAGAAGATCTTTGGTTATCTAAATCACTACAAACACTACCAAGATTTTTTTCTTTTACTTCTGCTTCAGGAGTAAACATGTGTTTGTTTTGGTATTTCCTCCAAAGAAGTACGGTTACCCCAAAGGATTATATATATATTACCAAATTTCTGTTTGGTCAGTTGAAACCTAACTGAACCCAATTTATATTAGGACTAAAACTGCATTAGATATGTCACACACATGTGTAAGAGACTCTCCAATAAGCACTGAATCTTTTGCTAGCAAAAATAAAAATATTACATTACTTTCTTGTAACATTTCAATCTATTTTGCTTTTCCATAAATTCTTCATCATTAAGATAAAAACCCTTTCAATTGTTCGATAAAACTATTTCAAATTTTCCTGAAAATGAGAGATGAATATTTACTCATCCAAATATTTTAAATATCGAAAAAAATGGAAGATAAAAGCCACTTTTTTTTTTCGGCTCAAAAACTGTCATGATCTAAGAAACGAATTGATGAAAAGACTTTTTTCTTTCAAACGTTTCAACAAAAATTAGCGAGCAGGAAATTATTACGAATTTTTCAGTAAAGGAATCCAGGAGGAGCCAAAGTCTCTGAACTTATATACTTATAATTAAAGCTCTAAATTGTATGAGAAGCACTTTTAAGAATTCTGGTGATTAACATTGCATGAATTGCTAGAATTACTGTGTTATTCATATGAGAGAGAGAGAGAGAGAGAGAGAGAGAGGAGAGAGAGAGAGAGAGAGAGCTGTTTTTCAAAACTGAAATCATGTTGTCACGAATTCTACCAAAATTCTTGATTTTACATTCCAAAGACTATTGAGAGAGAGAGAGGAGAGAGAGAGAGAGAGAGAGAGAGAGAGAGAGCATGATTTTCATAATAACCAGAAAATCATCGTTTCGTCCAGTGGACCATATTTCAATTAGGAGGCAGAAACTAGCCACCACCACTTTCCCCTAAAGAACGAGACAGAGACAACTTTTCATATCTTCTTCCCTTAGCAACACCACCCCCCCCCCTTCTCCTTCCCCCGGGGGTGATAATATCATGCAATCTTCACTACTCTGTAATTGACACTTCGAGAATCTTATGGAGAATCTAAAAAAAATTTTCTCTTCCTCGTCATTCTGGGGGACGATGTCTTCCCGCAAACAGTAGGATCACACGATAAAGGTTTCAGTGAACACAGCGAGGGCGAGTTCTTATTACACAAGGTTGTTTGTTAGATTTCATAATAGAAGAAGACTTTGTTTGGCAGTGTTGTTATTGTGTGGAATTTTTGATCAAGTGATATGGAGGAAGAAAAGATGCGTTTAATTGAAATTCTTGAAGGTTTTAGAGATTTGGTGTAAAATCCACAACCTTAGATATTTCAATAATACTCATAGGATTTGAGTATTATTTCTGCCACATAGAAATTTCTACACTCAAGCAAGAAATCCATTAAAGAAACCCCTGGATATTTACTGGACCAATCTTCGACCACTAAGATTATATAATACATTTTCTTCCCAAATCATATAAAGATATAAATAACATCACAAAATAAGCCTTAGTCTTTGTTAATATCATAATTCAGATTCTCACAAAAGTCTTCTGATCTAACGAGAAAGAGAGGGATAGGAGGTGAATGGGGGCTCGAACTGGGGGGGTGGGGGGTTAGGGGTTGTGTTGTCCAAGCCAATTTCCTCATTTCCTAAACCTTGGTCACACCTTTTCCCCAAAGAGGTAACCTCAAAGACCCCAATTAACTTCCATGGATGGATGGACGTCCAGGTGGGAAAGATGCTGAGAATAGAACTCTCTCTCTCTCTCTCTCTCTCTCTCTCTCTCTCTCTCTCTCTCTCTCTCGTCTATATTCGGTTTTTGTCTGTTTCCCTCTTTTTTATTGCATATATTTTCTAGTTCCTCTTTCCTGACACATCAAACTATTTCCATATTGACGGATTCTGTCTTTTCTATATTTTTCCTTGTATTTTTTAGAAGATCTTTGGTTATCTAAATCACTACAAACACTACCAAGATTTTTTTCTTTTACTTCTGCTTCAGGAGTAAACATGTGTTTGTTTTGGTATTTCCCTCCAAAGAAGTACGGTTAACCCAAAGGATTATATATATATTACCAAATTTCTGTTTGGTCAGTTGAAACCTAACTGAACCCAATTTATATTAGGACTAAAACTGCATTAGATATGTCACACACATGTGTAAGAGACTCTCCAATAAGCACTGAATCTTTTGCTAGCAAAAATAAAAATATTACATTACTTTCTTGTAACATTTCAATCTATTTTGCTTTTCCATAAATTCTTCATCATTAAGATAAAAAACCCTTTCAATTGTTCGATAAAACTATTTCAAATTTTCCTGAAAATGAGAGATGAATATTTACTCATCCAAAAATTTTATATATCGAAAAAAATGGAAGATAAAAGCCACTTTTTTTTCGGCTCAAAAACTGTCATGATCTAAGAAACGAATTGATGAAAAGACTTTTTTCTTTCAAACGTTTCAACAAAAATTAGCGAGCAGAAATTATTACGAATTTTTCAGTAAAGGAATCCAGGAGGAGCCAAAGTCTCTGAACTTATATACTTATAATTAAAGCTCTAAATTGTATGAGAAGCACTTTTAAGAATTCTGGTGATTAACATTGCATGAATTGCTAGAATTACTGTGTTATTCATATGAGAGAGAGAGAGAGAGAGAGAGAGAGAGAGAGAGAGAGAGAGCTGTTTTTCAAAACTGAAATCATGTTGTCACGAATTCTACCAAAATTCTTGATTTTACATTCCAAAGACTATTGAGAGAGAGAGAGAGAGAGAGAGAGAGAGAGAGAGAGAGCTGTTTTTCAAAACTGAAATCATGTTGTCACGAATTCTACCAAAATTCTTGATTTTACATTCCAAAGACTAGTGAGATAGAGAGAGAGAGAGAGAGAGAGAGAGAGAGAGAGAGAGAGAACAAACTATTCTTCCAAATGGAAATGTTTGCGAGATTTTACTAGAACCCCTTTTTTTCATTTCAAGAACTGGAGAGAGAGAGAGAGAGAGAGAGAGAGAGAGAGAGAGATCTTCCAGGTATATACATCTCAAGTTTATTGCATATCTATCAATTTTTAAGTGAA
>NC_090758.1:5418770-5431270 GCF_036898095.1 Palaemon carinicauda
GGTCTAGACAGAGGAAGGAAAGGAGAAGTGAGGGACCGGGCGAGTGTACGCATTCGAATTTCTTCATCTATTTACCCGATTCACGTGACTTGTGCTTTATTATGACATGGGTAAATGCTTAATTAACGAGATTTACCGGTGCATTAAAGTATAAAAAATTAGGGGGAGGTCTTAGAGTGCTGTGTCAAAGTACCATTTTGATCAAGTATTTAGTATGGCAGATATTTACGAAATACAGACTAATTTTTGCATTAAATGCATAGTGGTAGATTTGAGAATAGAACCTTCAGAATAATGTAAGAGTAATAATGAATAGAAAAATATAACTGTTCATATCATAAAAAATGAACGATAATATATGGATATAAATTTAATTTTAATATCAATATGGATTAATTGCATATAAAAGTATTTATGATAAGCTATCAAAATTTTATAAGTTAAATTTTTTTCTAGCATCAAAAAACTCAGTTTATACTCCAATATTAGAAAAATCGTCTAATATATTGGGAATATACTTTTTACAATCATACAATATCTATTAGACAAAGTATTATACTGAATGTCAGGAATATTTGGTCATGCAAAAGAGGGCAAATATATTATTGCAATATCTTAATTATGGCAAATAAACTCAGTAATTTCAGATATCTCACAATTGTGATGTTAATTTCACATTCATAAATATTATAGACAGATCATGAATTCTTCACTAAAGAAATACATGACCAAGTGATCTAAATTAGGTGTCCCCTATCAAGTCATCATGAATAGTTTTAATTATTATTGTTTATAATTCGAAAACAAATTTTATTTTCTATTTGTTGGTGAATGTAATACCAGAGTAGTTATGTTCTTTTGGGTTATATATATATATATATATATATATATATATATATATATATATATATATATATATATATATATATATATATATATATATAATATATATATATATATATATATATATTGAGAGAGAGAGAGAGAGAGAGAGAGAGAGAGAGAGAGAGAGAGAGAGAGAGAGAGAGAGAGAGAGAGAGAGAGAGAGAGAGAACCATCTATATTCTGGAAGGTTTTCATCGAAGTCTAGTTATTATTATTATTATTATTATTATTATTATTATTATTATTATTATTATTATTATTATTATTATTATTATTATTATTATTATTATCAAATAAGCCAAGAATACAAAATATTATGATACAAGATTCTATGTTTGATAAACAAGAAGTATTAAAAGGATAAATCAAATCTTTTTCTTCAATTACTACTTTTCTTATACAAACTCCTGCCTTATCTCTTGGGTAAGTTGCCTTTCTCTCTCTCTCTCTCTCTCTCCTCTCTCTCTCTCTCTCTCTCCTCTCTCTCTCTCTCTCTCTCTCCTCTCTCCTCTCTCTCTCTCTTTTTCAAGATTAAGCTAACATGGCTAAGAAAGCGTTAATTCAGCCACTTGTCCGAATTCAATTTCCCTCCTCTCTTACCACGACAAATGAATTTCAAATTCAATATTCAGTTCCCGGAAATGAAATGGTTGATGAAATGGAATCTGAATTCAAGATGACGATAAAAACTCAAAATGATTTAATTATAGCAGCTTATTAAGCAGAGACAGAATCTGCATATTTTGAGTTGAAGTTTAGGTCAAACATATCTCTGTATTTAGGGCTGTTTTGTTATTAGAATATAATCTGTTTTATGAATTATTATCTGATTCGAATAGCTAATTATATGTCTATTTTGTGTTCTTGCGTTTGTACATAACCAATGCTACACTATTCCTAACTGGGTCAATGGCATAATTTATTCCATTGATATTCAATAAAACAAAAACCTTCCTCTCAAAATCAATGGTAATACAATTTACTTGAGATTTATATAAATAAAAAGATCTCTCTCTCTCTCTCTCTCTCTCTCTCTCTCTCTCTCTCTCTCCACTTCCTCGAAGAGACTTCTATCCATCAATAGGTTTTAGTTTGGCCAGGCACCAGCCACCTGTTTAGATACTACCTCTAGAGAGTTATGGGGTCCCTTGACTGGCTAGAGAGTACTTCATTGGATCCCTCTCTCTAGTTACGGTTCACCTTCTCTTTGCCTACACATACCCGAATAGTCTGGCCTATTCTTTACATATTCCCCTCTGTCCTCATACACCTGACAACACTGAGATTACCAAACATTATTTTTTCGTTCAAGGGGTTAACTACTACAATACAATTGTTTAGTGACTACTTTCCACTTGGTGAGGATAGAAGAGGCTCTTTAGGTATGGTAAGCAGCTCTTCTAGGCGACGGACTCTCTAGAATCAAATCATTGTACTCCTGTCTTGGATAGTGCCATAGCCTCTGTACCATGATCGTCCACTGTCTTCGATTATAGTTCCCTTGCTTGAGGGTACACTCATGCTAACTATTTTACCTTATTCCTCTCCCTCTTTTTTGGTTAAAGTTTGTACATTTTATTTAGGAAATATTTATTTTAGTGTTGTTACTGTTCTTAATATACTTTATTTTTTTCCGTATTTCCTTTCCTCGCTGGGCTATTTTCCCTATTGGAGCCTCCTTGGCTCATAGTATCCTGCTTTTCCAACTAGGATTTTAGCTTAGCAAGTATAAATAAATAAATAATTAAATATATCGCGTTGATACAAAGGGAATGACTAATTAGGCCAAACTATCCAATCAAGAGCCGAAGAGTCTTCCAGATTTTCCAGAGGGGAGGATTTTAAATTGGATGGTGTAATGCATGGAAAGAGTCTCTCTCTCTCTCTCTCTCTCTCTCTCTCTCTCTCTCTCTCTCTCTCTCTCTCTCTCTCACAGAGTCATTCAAGCAATTCTTGTAATGTGAATAACCATCATTCAGTTTGGAGCAGAAAGTGGAAGTTATTCTGAAATTCTTTGCATGTGTAAACTCGTTTAATAAAACTGTTTTAACTACAAGTATATAAATCGGAGAGAGAGAGAGAGAGAGAGAGAGAGAGAGAGAGAGAGAGAGGAGAGAGAGAGGAGGAGAGAGAGAGAGAGAGAGAGAGAGAGAGTGTGTGTGTGTTAAGATCGTATCACTTGTTCAGGCAATTGATCGGTGGTCATTCCTTGGTTCAAAGTTCATTTATTCTTTGATTTCTCCTGCATGGAAAATTAGTAAGAATATCTGCTCGTCAATTGTCGTTGAAAAGTTTGAAAAAAAAGCGTCTTTTCATTAATTCGTTGCCTATATTATTTTATTTTGAAGCAGGAATAAGATTTGTTTTTAATCTTCCATTTATTTTTGTAGATCAAATGTTTAAAGATACTTTTTACACTTTCTTTTGAAAGAGTAGATATTCATCTCTATAGTTTTATTGGACAGTAAAAAGGGTTTATTTCCTATGGAATAAGAATTCATGGAAGAGCAAAATAGATTGCAATGTTTTAAGAAAGAAATTTGTAAAATAATCAGTGTTTATTTGA
Organism: Palaemon carinicauda; assembly: GCF_036898095.1. NCBI lineage: Eukaryota > Metazoa > Arthropoda > Malacostraca > Decapoda > Palaemonidae > Palaemon > Palaemon carinicauda. The sequence goes on from NC_090758.1 coordinate 5,422,222, forward strand.
GAGGCCAGGCACACCCCTCGTGAGTCTCTTATACATACACACACACACACATATATATATATATATATATATATATATATATATATATATATATATATATATATATATATATATATATATATATATATATATAAATATATATTTATATATATGTATATATATAGATATATATATATATATATATATATATATATATATATATATATATATATGTATATATATATATATATATATATATATATATATATATATATATATATATATATATATATATATATATATATATGTGTGTGTGTGTGTGTGTGTGTGTATATCTATATATAAATATATATATATATATATATATATATATATATATATATATATATATATATATATATATATATATGACCCATGTACAGAAAGGTTTCATACAGGATTCAACTGACCGAAGAGAAATTTGGTAATATATATAATCATTTGGGTAACAGTGAATCTCTGTAGAAATAACAAAAAAACTAACATTTATTTACGATTATAAAGCACAGGTAGAGAAGAGAGACTCCCTCAATACAATAGCAGTCTTGGTAAACTTTCTAGTGATTTAGGTAACCGTATATCTTCAGGAAAATGCCTAGAAAAAAAAAAAGTACAAAGGAAAGAATCCCTCAGTAGGGAAATAGTTTGTCCCTTTTGATGTGATAGGAAAGAGGAACTAGAAAATATATGCAAGAAAAACTGGGAAACAGACAAATACCAAGGATCAAGAGAGAGAGAGAGAGAGAGAGAGAGAGAGAGAGAGAGAGAGAGAGAGGAGGAGAGAGAGAGAGAGAGAGAGAGAGAGAGAGAGAGTTCTATTATCAGCATCTTTCCCACCTGGACGTCTATCCATCCATGGAAGTTAATTGGGGTCTTTGAGGTTACCTGTTTGGAGAAAAGGTGTGACAAAAGTTGGGGAAATGAGGAAATTGGCTTTGACAGCACAGCTCTAACCTCCACCCCCAGTTCGGAACCCCATTCATCTCCTATCCCTCTTTCTCTCCTGTCCATCAATTTCCGCAGAGAAAAGAGAGGTGTTAGAGCAGAAGGCTTATTGAAGAAACAAAATTTTCTCTTTTGCTGGTCACAACATCAATGAAACAATCTTATTCGAATGTCTCAGAATCAGAATTATGACATTAGCAGAGACTGAGGCTGATTTTGTGATGTCATTTACATATTTACATGTTTTGGGAAGTAAAATATATTACATGATATTATTGTTCGAGGATTTGTGCAGTAAAAATCGATAGGTTTTTGATTATGGATTTCTTGCTTGAGGGTAAACATTTCTGTATGCTAAAGTTAACACTCAAATCCTGTAAATATTATTGAGATATCTAAGATTGTGAATTTTACCCCAAATCTTTAAAACCTTCAATAATTTTAATAAAATACAATTTTTCTTCCTCTATATCGCTTACATTAAAATTCCATTATGAAATCAACAAACAACTTCTTGTAATGGGAACTCGCCTGGCTGCGTTCACTCGGTGTCTGAGCAAAACAATTAATGTCCTCTTTGGAATCTTCATCTCGTGATCTTATTGTTGAGGAAAGACCTCGTCCCAAAATGAAGAGAGAGAGAAACATTTTTAGGTCCTCCACAAGATTCCTGAAACGTGAATTTCAGGACTCATGAAGATTGGCAGGATGATATTATCACCCCGGGCGGGAAGGGGAAGATATATGATTGGTTGACTCAGTCTCGTTCTTTAGAGAAAAGTGGTGGTGCTGTTTTCTGCCTCCAAATTGCAATAAGGTTGACTGAACGAGAGGATGAGTTTATGATTATTTAAGTAATTGGGTCTCTCTCTCTCTCTCTCCTCTCTCTCTCTCTCTCTCCTCTCTCTCTCTCTCTCTCTCTCTCTCTCTCTCTCTCTCTCTCATAATAATAATAATTGTTTCTATTATACTTGATTGATATATGAAATATTGTTTTATTCATTGAGAGAGAGAGAGAGAGAGAGAGAGAGAGAGAGAGAGAGAGAGAGAGAGAGAGCCAGCGTGGAAATGAAATGACCAAACCTCAGACCTGAATAAGGACGTTTAATTTTTTTGTCTTGCAGTATACGAAAAATGGCTGCTTTTGTTGTTGTTGTTGTTGTTGTTGGTTTTGTTGCTATTGTTGTTATAGTTTTGTTGGTCAAAGAGGATGAATATCATATCTGAGTCAATACCGAAAGGAATTATCCGGAAAGACAAAGCAAAGCAATATTGCTGTGATAAACAAAATCTTACGTCTGTCATAAAAGCAATATTGCTCTTCCGCTTTTGTCTTGTCAGCATTATTGCTGACACGAGATGGGTTACTGAGAGAGAGAGAGAGAGAGAGAGAGAGAGAGAGAGAGAGAGAGAGAGAGAGAGAGAGAGAGAGAGAAGAGAGAGAGTTACAAGGATTTTGAATGTCTCAAAGACTTTTTAGTCCATCTACGGAGACTTCGTTTTCTCTTAGAGAGAGAGAGAGAAGAGAGAGAGAGAGAGAGAGAGAGAGAGAGAGAGCCGCTGAGCTTACAACTACTGTACCTCTTCCATGAAAGCAACCAATGATTTTCTATTACAGATTCTTACCACGTTGAGATAACACTGATGATATCCAAGGCTGATTTACGTTAAGAGATAACAAAAGATAACAGCTTAATTAAGCAATCTTCTTTCCTACAGGAAATAGCAAATGATGCTCCTCGTATTCCTCAACACTCTATGTATAAGAAAATATTATTATAACCTTATATATACCTAGACAAAGGCATGGTAAGTATATATCTCTTCTCTCAATCCTCAGGTAATTTTTGTCAAGATACCTATTGTATATAAGAGGCGGCCTCATTCAGTGAGGTTATGGCGATGTATATTGTTCTTTGTGTGAAATATGATCGTGATGTATTTTCATCTGGGGAAAGCGTTCAGGAATTACCTACTTTATGTTGATGCTAATAATAATAATAATAATAATAATAATAATAATGATAATAATAATAATAATAAAAATAATAATAATCAACTTTCCATCATAGGAAAAAACTTAAGGAAACAAAAGAAAGATATTGATTGATAAAACGAGATATTTCACATGTCCTTACCTTTTCGGCAATACACAGAATATATCATTGTGTAGATTGAGGATAATTCTAAAGAATGCTAAGAAAAAGACAATTCCAAAGAAGGCTAAGTCTAAAAGAAGAAATAATAAGAATACAAAGAGGTGGGAAACTCTAGATCAAGGAAAGACAGAACACAGATTTCTAAATAATTGAAGGATTAAGAGACAGTTAATGAATGCAAAGAAGAAAGGAACTGTGAAGTTGTAAAGAAAGATTGAATTCTAAAGAATATTATAATTAATAATCATAATTATTTCCTATGATTATATGAAGGTATATCTATCAAGTATGTTTTAGAAATCATACTCTTCTCCTAATTTGTATACAACCAGAGTCTTTCTACCTCTTGTCAAAATATGGCAGCAAATGCCCCTTGTTCCCTTCATGAGGATGGTTCTATCTATTTAGAATAAGTTGGAACTTATATAGAAATATGTGTAGTAAATATAAATTTATTCAGTGCAAATTAAGTAGGTTTTTTCTTTAACCAAAAATAGCGTCTAGGAAGCTTCTAGAAAAAAAAAAAAAGATTAAAGAGCTTTCTACATTTTTTACTTTCGTGTCCAATAGATGGCCTTAGCAGCAGAGTAACAAATTCCTAATTACACTCCTCCCCATCCACTCATTAGGATTTACATTACTTTATTTCTGAGGAAAAATATTTTTTATAAAACATACACAAGTAAGCTTGCGGTTCAATGTTGTCTAAGCACAAATAAATTATCTTTACAAAATTGAAAAGTTCATAATAAATGCCAGAAATATTTCTTCAACGAACAATCCTTTGTTCAATTAAATTTAGGGGTCAGGACAGAGGTGTGGTGGGGGAGTTTGCCAGAGGGAATGCCACATGTACTGAAACTGGTGAGGAAATAAAACATTTAAACAGTTTTTCTCTTCTTTTTTAAATTACATTTTAGAAAAATCATAAGATAAATAATGTTTCATTATATGACATGTATTGTTAGTAAGAACTACATAGAATAATATGATTGCTATATTAAGAAAGGCACAATAACCCAGACACCCTCTAACTCCCAAGTTTCTCTTTACCGCCAATAGATGGCATCAGGGGCACCTTAGCGCAACAAATATAGTCAACTATTTACCGACCACGTGGGTTCAACATAGAAAAATATATTAGGAAGGTAGAGGCTAGAGAATTGGTGATTGTCCAACGATCGTTTCCTTATTATAAATGGATATTTTTATCAGAAAATCATGTGAATTTTTCATATACTATCGAAGGCAATCCGAGTTTACATATAAATGTGTTTACGATTTAATTTCTTCTTCAGATCACATGGATAATAAGTCATGACCCTGTATAAATGACTCTGGTAACAATCATCAGGATAGTTGAGGTGGGTGGGACGGGTTTGGGACAGCACTGCCAGTTTGAATTTCCTTACGTGAAGAATAGCATTATTCATTACAGAATCAAGTCTTTTAAGGGGTAATAGTTTATAAGCTAAAGGGTGTATGCATATGATGTAATTTGATGCTCTTATAATCATCGTAATCAACATGATCCAATCGATTAAAGAGGAAAAAAAACTCATATTTCTGTGTCTTTGCCAATATTTGACTGACCTTCCTGCGTCTTCTACCTGCGTTTTTTTTTTTTTTTTTTTTTTTTTTTTTTTTTTTTTTTTAGATAAGGGCATTTCAGAGTGTAAATTAGTTATAGAACAAACCTTTTCATCGTTTCCCTAGAAAATATTTACATGTCAGTAAAGCTCTTCTCTGGTTCAATATATGCTAAAAGAAGCCCTTAGGTAGATTACTGTAAGCAATAGTTTACGTATTTTTTTTTCTTTTATTATTTTGAAATTGGAAAGCGCAGACTGAAGCAAATGTATTCAGGTAATAACTTTGAAGTTTATTTTCTATTAGATGAAAGACGTTTATTGAATGTTGATAAATGGAAAGCAGTTGGTGGGATTTAAAATGATTGACTACCTTTTTGTTAACATATCTTGAGATGTGAATTGTGTCAACAATATGACCAACAGAGAATTAATATTATGCCTATACTGATTATCTTAATAATATTGTTGAGAAATGATAAGATTAAGATTATTTTAATTCAACTGATTAACTTTCATGTGTGATAGTGCACACTGATTAAATTTTGCAATGATGATTCAGTACCTGAATGTATATAAGTCTAATATTATATTGTATTCAAATTGTTTCATTGAAATGCTAGATATTTGAATTAATTTAATTCAGCAATAATGTTCATCTTTATGTAAAAACAACATATTGAGTCTTTTGGAGAAAAGGATAATAACTGAGTAATATATTTAGGAAGAAACTAAGAAAAAAAAAACTAAGATTAAAGTTTCTCACTTGCAAGAAAAATACTTTTTTCTTTCTATTATTCATTAATTATATAGTGATTAAACTTTACATTTCTTAAGTCAAGTTCATTGTACAAAACTCTTATATTTTAAATGCAAAGTGACCGATGCAAAGTCTAGACTTACTTTCTAGTCCGCTGAAAAAAGATTCAAATAATAATAATAATAATAATAATAATAATAATAATAATAATAATAATAATAATAATAATAATAATAATAATAATAATACATGGTACCTGAAGATAGTTCTTTCATTTTAGGTTCATTAGAGTACTAGAGTGAGGTTTGAGTCCCAGTCAAGCTCCAAAGTTTCCTTGGTCGCTGCAACCTCGCCATCCTTGTGAGCTAAGGATGGGGGTTGGGGACACTAGTTCTATCTCTCGAGTCATCAGCAGTCATTGGCCCTTCAATACAAACATCTACCACCCATCTCTCTCTCTCTCTCTCTCTCTCTCTCTCTCTCTCTCTCTCTCTCTCTCTCTCTCTCTCTCTCTCTCTCTCTCTCTCTATTCCAAAACCAAAACGATATTGATCATATTTTCCTATTTTTCCTGCCCACAATAAATGACAAATCTAACAGAAGTTGATCTCATAATAAGAAAATGAAATTTCCTTCTCACATCAAAGTTTATGACACAAGTAATAGTCCACTTAGAAAATTTATTGGAAATGGTTAGCAATCCCTGTATCATTATAAAAGCAATCTCCTAATGCAATTTGCATCATTTAAGCAAGTCTTTTGGCTCTTATATCAAGTCCAATGAGAGAGAGAGAGAGAGAGAGAGAGAGAGAGAGAGAGAGAGAGAGAGAGAGAGAGAGAGAGAGAGAGAGAGGTCCATGTGACACGATACAGAATCTCTCTCTCTCTCTCTCTCTCTCTCTCTCTCTCTCTCTCTCTCTCTCTCTCATTGGACTTGATATAAGAGCCAAAAGATATTGGGAAGTATACTTAGGATCTAGGAAGTCTGGTAGGATTTCTAGGAATCATTCAATATATTTCTTTTTTTTCATTTGTCCGTGATTTATTATTATTATTGTTCTTTTTTTTATCATGAAGTCAATAATTTCAAGTTATTTCTATAGTAAGTCCTACTATGCCCAGTAAGAAAATGCTTTCAATACAAGTCTTCAATCCTAAAGTACTGTAATTTTCTATTATTTTAATATTTTCTACACCACAATCTTAATTTTGATGTTTCCATATCAATGAACAGCTTTTAATAAAACTCCTTTGAATAATCATAACGAATTATATTTATTTTTCCCCTTCGATAATCTTTATTTCGTTCATTTCGTAGCAATACACAGCTTTTATTAAGACTCATAGAATAATCACAAGGCATTTAGATTTTTTCCTCGTCTAATCTAAATGATTTTTTATTTTTGTTCCTCCTTTTCTATAAATCTAAAGAATAAATCATTTCAATTAGAAATCTTCCTATCCACAGTAACAAACAGCTTTTCATATAACTTAAAGATTATTAAACGTTTTAATATTTTTTGATATTCGACAAAATATCCTTAGAGTTAAATCCAGTGACAAACACATTAATGTATCACCACAATTTACTCATTAATCATTTTCAGAATTGTTTAACCCCAATTTGCAATGAGGTTAAGCGGGACCGTTAACCAGGCAAAGGGAATACCACCAATGGATTCAATCTCTTCTAAACAGAATCTAAATAGTCTATGAATAGCGAGGCCAATGTTGATGACTGATGTTGATGCACAAGTAATGTCTATAGTATTGCCAACCTCTATTTGGATCTATTGGGGTATTTCTAGGTGGAAAATCGCATCTAGTATGAAATATTGGTTGGTAAAACTAACTGTCGTAAATAATTTTCGTGATTTGAGAAAATTTTCATCGACTATTTATGATAGTTTACTCTAATGTTAGTAATCATATTCGCTGTATACTGTTTAACTTCCTCTCGTTAAATAGCTTTTTATTGATTACACAAATGTGTTAGTAAATACTTTAAATATTTCCAAATTAACTACCCATATAATTCATTTCATCTTTCAATCTTTGATGTAAACAATGAAATCCTCTTAATCTTCTTCATGCCATCTAAAGAAACGAAGACTCTTGTCTTCCCCATCATTGGTTCAACCCTGTATTCTGAAAGTTTTATTCCAGCTGTGAACAGATTGTGGACTGATCTTCCTAGTTTATGTGAAACTTCATTTTAATGTTGTTTCTAATCTTAATATAATTTGGATACTCTATTTAATACTTCTCATAAATAGTTTTTTAATCTCATTATTTTCATTGCTCAAAAGGCTTTTCTTCTATTGAAGGGCTATGCCTTGTAGCATCCTGCTTTTTCATCTTGGGTAATAATAATAATAATAATAATAATAATAATAATAATAATAATAATAATAATAATAATAATAATAAAAATAATAATAATAATATTAATAATAATAAGAATATTAATAATAATAATAGTAATTATCGAAATACACAACTTCTATATATATATATATATATATATATATATATATATATATATATATATATATATATATATATATATATATACATATATATATATATATATATATATATATATATATATATATATATATATATATATATATATATATATACACATATATATATATATATATATATATATATATATATATATATATATATATATATATATATATATGTATATATATATATATATATATATATATATATATATATATATATATATATATATATATATATATATATATATATATATATATGTGTGTGTGTATATATACACACACACATATATATATATATATATATATATATATATATATATATATATATATATATATATATATATATATATATATATATATATATATATATATATATATATTTCCTTAATGCAACTGATATCTATTGCTATATTGGAATGCAAGTTAAGCCAACATATTGTACACACAAAGAGACGAATGGTTGGACCATTGGATTAGAGTCTATTCACATATATACATATATACAAAAATTCTAATATATAATTACAATTACGAATGTTATATAAAATGAGATTATGTGTGATATTTAAAGATATCTGGATATATATATATATATATATATATATATATATATATATATATATATATATATATATATATATATATATATATATATATATATATCTGGAATGCCCCCTGTGGCAGCGGGGGCATAAAACAATTAGAATAGCGCCAACGTTATCCCTGCGTGTCGTAAGAGGCGACTAAAAGGGACGGGACAAGGGGGCTGGGAACCCCCTCTCCTGTATAAAAAATCCTGTGAGACAGCAACAAAGAGATGGAGCTGGGGGGAGAGTGACTGCTCCCCGCACTCTAGTTTTGGGGTGTTTGAATGTGCGTGGATGTAGTACGATAGAGAGTAAAAGATGTGAGATTGGAAGTATGTTTAGAAGTAGAAGGATGGATGTATTGGCCTTGTGTGAGACAAAGATGAAAGGAAAGGGTGAAGTGATGTTTGATGACATGTCAGGTAGAGTGTCTGGGATTGAAAGGGGAAGAGCGAGAGAG
>NC_090758.1:5438770-5439923 GCF_036898095.1 Palaemon carinicauda
TCTGGTGGATATACGAGGTGCCTCACACTGAGGGACCTGGGGGAACCCAAACAAAAAATAAGGTAAGGTAAGGGTAAGTCTCTCTCTCTCTCTCTCTCTCTCTCTCTCTCTCTCTCTCTCTCTCTCTCTCTCTCTCTCTTCAGAACCAAGAAACAGCTTTACTGACATGCATACATTTACTAAAGAAATGATGGTAAGGTTTACTTTCTATGTGATTTACACTTTGGATCGCCCTTATTTACAAGCACAAATTCGCAGGTGGATGACGCAACACAGTCAGACGTTGACGAAGCCACAGAAATATGACAAATTTCATTTTCATCATTCGAATTGTCTATCTTGATTACGCTCTTTATAGGAACGTTATATTACCCCATAATCATGCACCTTCTGGCATATAACTATTACTCCTTAAATGATTTGAATTTGTAATGAATAATGATATTCTCCATTTGGATAAATTCTACTTGGCAGCGCTGTCCCAAACTCGTCCACTAACCTTAACTATTTTTATGATTGTTATCTTGGTCACTTGTACAGGGAAATTACTTACCATTCATGTGTTCTGATGAAGAAAGGAAATGCTAAACAGTATTACAACTAAACTTAGATTGCTTCCGATAGCATATGAAAAATTCACACCATTTTCTGATGAAAACATCCACATATAATGAGGAAACGATCGTTGAACAATTTATCAACTATCAATTCTCCAGCCTATATCTTCTTACCACACTCTTTTGTACCCACGTGGTCGTCAAATAATTGTCTATGTGATTTTCAAGGGAAGGAGCTAGGGGGATCTGGGTTACGTGCCTTTCCTAATGTAATTATCTTGTTATTTTGCGTAGTTCTTTCCAACATTACATAATATGCCATGAACCATACTAATCACCTTTAGGTTCTATAAAAAGGCAATTGAAATTTAGAACAAGTAACTGTGTAATTACTTGATTGTGTCACTGATTTCAGTACATGTGGCATATCTGGCGATCTCCTTCACCCGCAGATGTAATTGAACTAACGATTGTTTGCTGAGGAAATATTTCTGTGGTATTTATCGTGAAACTTGTTATTCCCTAAGAATCAAGTTGTGGCCAGACAACAAGAGACACCAATTTCACGTGCATATGTTTTATGCCCATTTTGTGGT
>NC_090758.1:5440423-5450423 GCF_036898095.1 Palaemon carinicauda
CCTAGATACTAGATAATGGAGACCATGATATTCTTTTTTATTCGGTCGTATAAATGTCTTTCGCTAGAAAAATTTTGAATAGTTTAGTTAGAACGAAAATACTTCCTCGAAATGAAAGCCTTGTCTTAGAAAATGAAAATTATTATGTATTTCTTTTTACTAAATAATATAGATGTTTTACACAACTAAGAACTATTAATTGCACAATCAAATCATATTGCAACCCATGTTATCTTTGGTGAAAAAGCAATTATTTGGAAACATCTGAATATTTTCCAAAAAGAAAAGAAACAAACAAAGATTCATGAAACCTAACATGAACCCAGGGAAGGTAATCTTGAAAAGTGACGATCGTATCCAAAAATAAGCAAAAAAGTAAACAAAGGTAACGTAATAGGTTATCAAAACTATCAAGAAAAAGAAGAGAAGAAACAAAAATAGTTGAAATAGAAAATCTGATAAAAGAATAGAACACAATTCAATAGTTTTATCAAATTACAAGTCACAGCTGGATACGGTAAAGAATGGTGTGAAAATATCTTGTTTTCGATTGATATATATAATTTAATCTGGATCATATGAATAAAGATATTTCTTGTAATGTAAATTAGGTTGCTAGTGGAGAGAGAGAGATGAGAGAGAGAGAGAGAGAGAGAGAGGAGGAGAGAGAGTATAAACTACTTAGTGATAGGAAAATAACACGTTAAATTTTTGATTCCTTATTATTATTATTATTATTATTATTATTATTATTATTATTATTATTATTATTATTATTATTATTATTATTATTAATATTATTATTATTATTATTATTATTATTATTATTATTATTATTATTAACTAATCTACATCCCTAACTGGAAAAGCAGTAGCTAAATCAAATACTATTTGAAATATTAAACGAAATGTTTCAACTCTCTGGAATAGTTATCTTCAGTTTCCATTTTGGAATTCTGATTTGCTCACATTCTTCTAAAGTTTCCAGTTGACTAGTTTGAGCCTCATTGTCCTGAATTCCCGATTAGGAAGTAGACCCTCCAGGGCAAAATACTCTTTAGTTCTTATTGGAAGTAAGTCATTACGAAAGTTGATTTATCATTTTCCAAATACTTTATTGATTGGAAGACGATATCCAATCCTTTTTTCTATTTATTTATATGACTTTAGGAGATGTTCAGATATCTTCAGAATTTTTTTCTAGGCTTTACACTAAAAGAGAGAGAGAGAGAGAGAGAGAGAGAGAGAGAGAGAGAGAGAGAGAGAGCGATTAATATATAACATATTAATGTTTATACTATATTTCCCTTATGTTTGAATAAGAAAAATTATTGATGAAAAATAACATAACAACATATGTAACAACATTGGTGATGTTGCAAATAACAACAACACACCTATCATAATATTAGCAATGCAGCAAATAACATAACAACACATTAGAACACTGGAAATGTTGCTTACTACATACCAACACCTATTATAACATTTACCATATTAAAAATAACATAACCCAAATTATAACCTTGGCAATATAAATATCAGTAAAACCCATTATACAATTTTGTTAAAAAACTCCCATTTCTTCAAATCTTTTTCAATTTTTACTTCCCCAGTTTATTCATATATCTGTTTCATATTTACCAAACCTTTCTCCCCTTCTCTCTTTGAGAAACTTATGGTATAGATTTATCACTAACAATTTATTCTTCACCTTCGATACAATAGTTTCAACACCAATTTACAAAGTTTGTGTAGTTAACAATAGTCCCTTCTCCTCTAGTTTCCTACTAGTTGCTGCATTTATAAAGCTATTCTCCTGGAACCACATATAAAGGCAACTTGTGTTTGGTGGTAGAATACATACATGTGGTATGGTAGGAAGGCCATGTGTAGTGTAGTAGAATACTATCATGTGGCTTCGAATGAATGCTAGGTGATTTTGAGTAGAATATTTTTATATCTTGGTGTGAAGGCAAGGTTCGTTTGTGTAGAATTCCAGGTGTTTTTTTGGGTAGAATAACATTTATGTGGCTTAGTATAAAGGGCCAATTTTTTGTGACTATAATAGTTTAGTGTGGCTTGGTATAAGTGCCTGATACTTTCTGGGGAAGAGTGTTATTATGTGGCTTGGTAGGAAGGCCTAGTATATTTTCAAACAGAATATTTTTACCCTGCTTAGTGTTGACCCTTTGGACTGTTATTTTTTTCATATTTTTATTACGAGTCAAAATAAGTTAAAGAGTTACTTCAAGATTTCTCCATAATTTTTTATTAATATATTATGTGAAGGAAGGAAGAAAAATTTAACAAACCTTAAATATTTGTTTAATCTCTCTCTCTCTCTCTCTCTCCTCTCTCTCTCTCTCTCTCTCTCTCTCCAATAATTCACAAACATCAAAGCTATCGATAAATTTTTCCAAAATACAAATATCGAAGCAGATTCCAGCTCAAACACATTACCATAACAAACATAAACTAATAAATCCTTGAAATCAAAGCGAACATACAATAAAAAATTTTGAGAGAGAGAGAGAGAGAGAGAGAGAGAGAGAGAGAGAGAGAGAGAGAGAGAGAGAATATTTAGCTTCTAGAATGTTAAAACAGACAATAGCCACCTCAACATTAAACACTTCACAGGAACAATAAATCATATTCTTTCCTTAGTAAGCTAACAACTCTAAATCAATATATGTCATCGTTGCATTTCCTTGTGTCGTTTCATCAGGCAACTTTTATTAACAAAACGTCTGTGGCCGAATTTATCTTCTCTAACTGGTATTCTCTTAATATGACTCGATTCTGATCCATGTTGTCTTGGCATATACATTAGGATTTACGTTTGGTCAGGTCGAAACTACATTCATTTTTCAAGATCTATTCCGGTGTAGATATTATTCTTGAAATCTTTTATGTGGGTCTGGTCCACGTTGAACCACATTTGTATTTTCAAGATTCATTCCAGCGTCTTTCTTCTTAAAAACTGTCATGTGGGTCGATGTATGTGTGAGAGAAGTGTTTCTTATATACAGATTCCCCTGATTGTGATTATCTATATTAACATCTATATCTATATCTACATAGAGAGAGAGAGAGAGAGAGAGAGAGAGAGAGAGAGAGAGAGAGATGAAACTTCTCTCTCTCTCTCTCTCTCTCTCTCTCTCTCTCTCTCTCTCTCTCTGGTAAAGAACCATTGCAATTGGTTAGAAACAATAAAATAATTATTGAAAACGTAAATATACCAGAATTTCCATTCTCTCTCTCTCTCTCTCTCTCTCTCTCCTCTCTCTCTCTCTCTCTCTCTTGCCAAACTTTTCTCAATATGGAACAGACAAAGGGTTCTCTAAGGGCAAACAACAGGGAGAATTCTTCAATTGATTCCTTCTTTTATCTTTTGTAATATTTCTTAAAAATTTCAAGACTGAATTTCTAAACATTTTGAAATGAATACAGAATTGTTTGATTAAATGGTTGTAATTATAAACTGTAGTCTTTAATGTCAAACTATTTACTTGTATTTGACGAGTCAGTTATTAATTTAGTATAATCAATTATTTTGTTAGTTCTTGATACACACACACACACAATCACACACACACACACACTCACACACACACACACACACACACATCATATATATATATATATATAATATATATTGTTTCTCGTAATTATTTTGTATCTTTAAATCCCTTTGTTTTTCTCACCTCTTAGAATAGCTTCCAACAAGACAAAGGAACAAAGAAGTCACTTACTTGTGATGTTCCCCCTTTGATCTATTCTTCAAAATTTTCCTTATTTTTAAGTAACATATAAGTAAAGAATTCAATAATTTTGAGCTGGTAAAAATATATGTTAGTCATCAGTCTATTTTATTCACCTCTCTCTCTCTCTCTCTCTCTCTCTCTCTCTCTCTCTCTCTCAATCAACACCTAACAGATCAACAATTCACACCTCATCTGTAGGCCTGTCTGAGTTTATAATATAACTCTATTTCAACATTTCTTCCCCTTTCATTATATATCCTTCTATATTAGAATAGTTGTTACTTCTCTCTCCTTTACATACATACACATATACTCAACAACATCCAATTACATCCAATCAATTCCATAACATCCAATAAATACAATGACCTGCGACAAACGTTCGTCACTTCTCTAACGAATCTAAGATAACAACCATAACGAGAAGTTTCCAGAAATCACCAATTTGGCTTAACTAAAATCTGCTATTTCTTTTTCATATCATCCAGTTTCAGTGAAACATTATGCTAAACTTAGTCTCTAATTTTACAGTTTTTTTTCCTACTTTCTCTGCAATGCTGCTGTAACTTGTGGTTTCTTTTGTTATTCTAATGTCAATTTGTGAAAAGATGAACTTGTAACTCAATGTCTTTTGCTAATGATATTATGAATTTTTCTCATTAATAACTAGGGGAGAGAGAGAGAGAGAGAGAGAGAGAGAGAGAGAGAGAGAGAGAGAGAGAGAGAGAAGTAAATCATTTTATTCTTGGCCTAAATAAATCAAGAAACACTTTATAGAGGTTCGGTATCTCTTATTGGGCATACGATTGGCTAACAAGATGTTTGCTGTGGACATGAGTATATTTTGATTAAATTGGAGATTTTTAATTTAATGGCCTATCTCAGACTCTTTGGTTTTAGAATATTGGGATTTGCTATTTAGATTTTCGTAATAGATATTATCAGTATTTCACGTATAATTGCCATAGCTTAGAGCCTAATATTCACTAGAAAGAGTAGTACTATTGGTAATGTGAATTTTTCATGCTTTAATTAAAAGAAAATATAATGAAAGTATATTTTAGTTATCACACACTTTTCCGAATTGGATAGAATTCAAGTGCTTCTACATCTTGTCAAGAGATGGCAGCACACGTCCCTTGTTCCATTCACGTGAAGCATTCTCTCTAATTGGAAAAGGGTGATAGATTGATACTTATTTAGAAATATGTAGGGCAGGTATAAACCATATTCAATTCCAGTTAAGTAGGGTATTTTGGCTATTTCTATAACAAAAATTACGTCACGGAAGCTTCCAGAACGCAAGGATTAAAGAGATCTACACATTGTATACTTTCGTGGCCAATAGATGGCGTTAGCAGTAGATTATGGAATTGCTAATCATCCCCTCATCCACTCATTATAATTTGCATTACTTTATATCTGGTTCTATTTAACCACAAAATTGGCATAAAACATATGCTCGTGAACTTGATGTCTCTTGTTTTCTGGCCACAACTTAATTCTTAGGGAATAAAAAGTTTCACAATAAATATCACAGAAATATTTCATCCATAAACAATCGTTAGTTCAATTACATCTGGGGGTCTGGGAGATCGCCAGATATGCCACATATACTGAAATCAGTGACAAGTAATTACACAGTTAATTGATCTAGTTTTCAATTACATTTTTATAGAACCTAAAGGAAATTAGTATGGTTCATGGTATACATATGTAATGCTAGAAATAACTACGTAAAATAACAAGATTGTTACATTAGGAAAGGCAAGTACCCCAGACCACCCTAGCTCCTTCCATTAAAAATCATATAGAGTTTTACTTCACCGCCAATAGATGGTGTCAGAGGCACCTTAGCCCAACTAATAGACAATTATTTGACGACCACGTGTGTACAAAAAAAGTGTGGTAGGAATTCAAATTCAGAAAATTTATTGACAAAAAGTGGTCAAAAGGAGCCGTTAGTCTTGCTAGACAGACCACTCTATCTTTAATTTACATAAATTATCTTTAATTTACATAAATGAACAAAAGCTAAGTACAAAGGTAAAGCCTAGTAATAATTTACATAAACAAAAAATACAATTAGTAACAAATTATATTTACAAATGAAAACACCTTCTCCATGAATAATTTCACATTTACCCAAAGTACATTAGCACAAACCTTATGTTTATTTCACAGAGACTGAAATTACATATAAATCAATCATAGTTATAATTTGATATAACAATGACAATTATGATTCTAGGCCCGACAGTGCGGGCTGACAACAAGACCCCGAAGAGGCCAGCCTTCCAAAACCGTCTAGGACTCAAGAAAATATGCACACACTTCACAAATTCATCACAAAGACAATCATTCAACAAGGAAACGACACACCAAAACCCGCCGCGATGCCAAACACCACGACTCCAAAGGCGTAGGAGCGCTCGACCTGCTACCTCGCACCACGAGGAGTCCCTGACAATAAATTTGAACGCTACATTACACATTACAAAATAAGTAAAATATTTTTTTACATAAAATACATTTTATAGCCTGTTTTCACATAAAAGGAGAACTATTATTTAATGTACAAAGAACAACCACTTCCATTTCAAATTCCACATTACTGCAGCAAACACAAAACATTATACAAATAAAAAGTAATATAGTAACTTCTCAATTTTTAGTACCTTATATCAGTTTTTTTTTAATTTATTTGCAATATTCTTGTACAGATTATTATTAATGAAAAAACACACCATTTGTTCAAAATTATTATCAAGATTCCTAAATTCTGCCAAAGAACTACATTCCATAATGTAATGTTGCAGTGTGTGTGAGTTTGCAGCGTCACATAATTTACAAGGGGTACCTCTCCACTCTTATATTCCCAATAGTATTTATAAGCCTAGTTTAAGTCTCATAACAATTCCATCATATTTAGCTGAAGACTTTCCATAAGTAAAATGTGTATTGTTACTTACATAATCATAATGAGACATACTGTTACTGCCGTTACTCATGATTGCCCTACCATTCTCAATGTTCCAACCTTCCCTTACTCTTGCCATGTGTGACTATTTTTCTCATACTAACTAAAGTGGCGTAATCTATAGATTCTTTATTGCACCCCTGTTTTGCTAATTCATCAGCAACATCGTTAAAATATATACCACAATGTGAGGGTATCCAGAGTAATTTTACACTGTATTCTGACCCTTTTATGACAGAAATGTACTCGTTGCATTTGGTAACTATTTTCCTCATCTGAAGGTAATTAGGCATTTAAAGCCAAAAGAGCACTCTGACTATCAACAAAACATACTATAGATTTTTCCTTATGAATTCCAAATTTCAAACACTCATATATGGCAAACAGCTCAGTAGTGGTAGATGAGCTATGATCGCCAATACGCTTAGATATTCTCTCCTCTGTACTATAGCCAAATTCAAAAAATTCTCTAATTACAACACCAAGACCAGCTTGACATCCGGTTACAGAACCATCACAATAAGCATGAATCGCCGTATCCTTTGGGTACCGAGATATCTTTTCCAAAAACAGCTGTTTAAGATCAAGGGGATTGCTGTCCCTTTTTCTCAAGTCAAGTTGCTCTATACTTATATCTACTTTCTCAGTAATCCAAGGTTTTATTGGACGTGAACTTGGCAAAGGTACACAGAAATCAAAAACATTATAGTCATTCAATATTTTACAAAGCTTTCGTGAATATTCATTCAATGTGAAGAATCCTGGAATGCCTTTCACATATCTATTTATAATAATTTTGAAATGCCTATCATTCTTTCTAATCAGTCCTATAATTGAGGAGACTGTTAGCTCTCTTATTTTTTGAGTAACACGCAGGAAATTCAGCTCCATTCGCATTATTTCAATCCTTGCAGTTCTAGGGCAACCTAATATTACCCTCATAGCTTCGTTTTGCAACAATTTCAAGGGGCGAAGCTCTTTATATGAAAAACTACATAAAACTGGAGCCGAATAGTCTATGATACTTCTAATAGTGGCAAGATATACAGACCTTAATATTGGAATACCAACACCGTTACCACGATTAGACAAAACACGTAATGGCTTAAGCCGAGATGTACATATGTTCTTCACATAGGTAATTTGATCCATTATTTTACCAAAACCAATATACATACCCAAATATTTATAAATTGTTACTCTTTCTAGTTTTACTCCATTCAGCCAGATATACAAGATCTGACATTTTAGTCAACACAATACTCAAAGTCTCCTCTGATTTCCTTTGTATGAGAATATCATCCGCATAAATGATTACTTGTAAATTTCCATGAAATTCATAACTTGCAATTTCATCCATCAATATATTAAAAATCATGGGGCTAAGCACACCCCCTTGTGGAGTACCAAGTTCAAAATACTTTTCAGTGGACTCGTAACCCTGAAACATAACAGTTCCCCTTCTGTTACTCAAATATTGTGAAATCCACATCAGTAGCTTGCCTTTTATACCCTTTTTAAACAAGACACTCCAATATTACATCCTTATCGGCTTTATCAAAGGCTCCCTTTAAATCTAAAAACATTCTACAGTTGACACCAACAGTACTAAGACTTTTTAATACGCAGTCAGAGTACTCTTGTTCCTCAAAAAACCATAAAGATTCGGAGAAAGGAGCCCGTCAACTTTATACAACAACCTATTTAAAACCATACGTTCCATAGTTTTTGATAAACAAGAAGTCAATGTGATAGGTCTGCAATCATTATTTCCCTTAGGTACAGGTATCATGTGGTCAATTGTCCATTTAATAGGTAAGCGACCATTACTGTATGATAAATTGAATAATGCTAAAAGAGGACTGTACTCCATTGCTATAAGACAGTTTATAATATCGTATGTTATGCCATCTTTACCTGGAGCTGTTGACTTCCCCTTCTTAACACTATTCAACATTTCATCCCTTGTGAAAGGAATACACGTGTCATCCATTAAGTTCTTCTGCATACAAACTAGTCTACGTCTTTGTTTCTGTAACTTCCTAAGGCTTTCCTGTATATCTCGAGGTAGAGAATCTAAGTTCGACGCATACGACCATTTGGCGGCTAATGCCTCTGCTTTTTCTCTGGCATTAGGATGTGCATTTGTCTTTCTTTTTACCCCCCTTACTTTATTGACACCATCCCAAATTTGATGTAAGGATTTTGAAAATGAGATGTCCCGTAAAAAAACCTTCCCAATACTTACTTCTAACCTCTTGCCTCTTTTTTGTAGCATGTTCAGCCACTGTAACCATCGTTTCTCTGCATTGCATATTCTGGTCTTTAGACCATTCCCTATGGCATTTTCGTGGCAACTTGTTCCAGCCTTTCACTGTTTTGTCATTATGATACCTAGGTTTATGATTACTGGCAGAATTAGGTTTTTTTCTGTGGTTTGTAAAGTATGGATTCTATTACTGTTAGCAGATCCTCAAGGAAAACATTTCATCCTCAATACCTAGCAGTTTATACTCTTTGTACAGTGACTTATTTTTTCTATAAAATGACCTTTCTGCCTGTCATGCAATACGTATCTAGTTCCATTGTTACTAAGCGAAATCTTTTCTAAATAAAAACTAATTCTAAGAGCAAAATGATCACTTAGTAAAGTCGTTACAACAGAGAAATCTGTCTGTACTTCAGGCATGTTGAAAAGTATAGCGTAATCAACCCTGCCTCCCTCTAACATGTGTTGCTTCACAATTACCAAGTACAGACGCATTTTCAACCGAATCTAAAAATCTATTTAAAATAATCCCATTGTGATTTCAGGAGCAACTACCAAGAGCAGTATGTCTAGCATTCAAATCACCAAGTAATACACAATCTTCAAAAAAAAAACTACATCAGGTAGGTCCTCTATAGCCAAAGAATCAGCATGTACATAAACATTAACGATATATATTTCTGCATCTTTAAGCGTTGCTTTAATAGCCAAACACTCAGTACCATTGACTTTACTAGCAAAGTAATACGACGCTGGAATATTATTTTTTATGTAAATAGTTAAACCTCTGCAATTATTGGACTCATTAGCTCGTAATTAAAAATGATTGTAACCGTTAATTAGGATTTGGGGAAACATTTCTACCTACTTCCTGCAAAGCTATTATATCAACGTTTGTAGAATGAGCATAAGCATGCAAATAAGTAATTCGTTTTCTTAAACTTTTTATATTCCAGGATATAATATGGAGTTTATGTGCCATTT
>NC_090758.1:5466388-5478888 GCF_036898095.1 Palaemon carinicauda
TCTCCTCACATAACCAGGAGATAACAAAAGATAACCGCTCAATTTAGTAATTTTCTTTCCTACAGAAAATAGCAAACGATTCTCCAACTATTTCTTAACACGATCTTATATAAGAAAATACTATTATAACATTTTTTTTATAGCCAGGCAAAGGCATGATATATATATATCTCCTCTCCTCTATCATCAGGTAATTTCTGCCAAGATACCTAAGATATATAAGAGGCTGATATGTATATATTTCTTTTGTGTGAAAATATCATCATAATATATTTTGTTCCAAGAAAAGGGTTAAAGAATGACCTTTTTTGTGTTGATGTTAATAATAATAATAATAATAATAATAATAATAATAATAATAATAATAATATATTTGTTTGAAATCAGTGGCTACCTCAGAAACATTATTCTGTAGTCTATTTTCTCGATAGCTCGGATATTCGCTGTTACTCATGGACATGAGTCGTGGTATAACATTTAAACTATATTTAACAGAATTTTGTAGATTTGAGAACAAACCCCCCAGAAGAATTCTGGGAGTTAAATGGCAGGACATGATTAGAAATGAAACAATAAGAGAGATTACTCAAGTGTCACATGGGGGTGAGATCATAGAGAGGGGTAGATGGAGATGGTTTTGGGCATGCACTTCGCACTCCCCAAGAGAAAAATAGTTCACCAATTTCATGTGTGATAATGCCACACTGGTTCAATTTTGCAATGACGATTCAGTACATGAAAGTATATAGGTTCAATATTGTAATTCATTTCAAATTGTTTCATTGAAATAATAGATTATTCAAATTAATGTAATTCAATATAATGTTCATCTTTATATAAAAACAACATATTGAATCTTTTGGAGAAAAATTATGATAACTGAGGTAATATGTTTATGAAGAAACTAAGAAAAAACTAACAATGATGTTTCTCAAATGCAAAAAAAAAAAAAATTAAATTTTTTTTCTATAATTGATAAACTACAGGGTGATTAAATTTTATAATCAGTTCATAATATTCACATTTCTATCATAAATTATATTGTACAAAGCTCACATCTTTAAAATGTAAAGTTGCAAATAAAAAAATACATATAAAAAGTCTTATACTATAAAATAATATATTCTTGTAAAATGAACTTTTTCTCCAAGGGCAATACTATCTGAGGTATAAAATAATTTGAATAACCATTTGCAATAATTAAAAAAAGGAAACTGGAGTTTATCACCATATAACTCCTCTGTTCAAAGTCCGTTTAAAGGTTTAAAAGGGCCGCTCATAAATGGCAGAGATAGGGGACAGTGATATTGCTCCTGGGTCTTCAAGAGAGAATTTGAGGATTATTCTGATATCGATCCTAAGGTTCTTGGGCCTTCAAGAGATGATTTGAGGGATCTTTCTGATATTGATCATGAGACTCCTGGGGCATCAAGAGAAAATTTTAGGATTATCTCAAATATCGATCATGAGATTCCCTGGGGTTCCAGAGAAATCTTGAGGATTATTTCTGATATTGATCCTGAGGCTCCTGGGTCTTCAGGAGAGAATTTGAGGAATATTTTTTATATTGATCCTTGGGCTCCTGAAGTTTCAAGCGAGTTATGAGGAATCTTTCTGATATCGACCCTGATGCTGCTGGAGCTTCAAGAGAGAATTTGAGAAATCTTTTTAATAAGATCATGAGGCTCTTGACATTTCAAGAGAGAAATTGAGGAATCTTTCTGATATCAATCCTGAGACTCCTTGGGCTTCAAATGAGAATTTCAACATTCTTTCTGATATAGCTCCAAAGGCTCCTGGGTCTCCCGGAGAGAATATGAGGATTTTTTTTCTGATAGGATCCCAAGGCTCCTGTGCCATCAAGATAGAATTTGAGTTTTAATCTGATATCAATCCTGAGGCTCCTGGGGCTTCAACGGAGAATTTACGTATTATATCTGATATCGCTCCATGAGCTCCTAAGGCTTCAAGAGATAATTTAAGGACTCTCTCTGATATTAATCATGGGAATGCTAGAGCTCCAATAGAGATTTTGAGTTTCTCTCTGTTATAGAGCATGGGGCTCTTGGGCTTCGAGAAAGAATTTGAGGATTTTTTCTGATATCGATCCTTGGGATCCTGGGGCTTCATGAGATAATTCGAAAATTCTCTCATATATCGAACCTGAGGCTGCTGGGGCTCCATGAGAGAATTTGTGATTCTTTCTGATATCGATCCTAAAGCTCCTAGGGCTTCAAGAGAGAATTTGAGGTCTCTCTGATATCAATTAGGTGGATGCTGGAGCTCCAATGAGAAAATTTTATGATTCTCTTTAGTTATCGAGCATGGGGCTCCAGGGGTTTTAAATGAGAATTTGAGGATTCTTTTTGATGCCGATGTCGAGGCTCCTGAAGCTTCAAAAGAGAATTTGAGGATTTTTTTTATATCAATCCTGAGGCTCCTGGGGTTTAAAGAGATAATTTCAGGACTCTTGTTTTATATTGATCCCTAGGCTCCAATGGCTTATTGAGAGATATTTAGGATTCTTTCAGATATCGACCCAGGGGCTCCTGGAGCTTCAAGAGAACATTTTAGGTTTCTCTCTGATATTGATCATGAGATTGCCTGGGATTTCAGAGAGATTTTGAGGATTATTTCTGATATCGATCCTGAGGCTCCTGTGGCTTCCAGAGATTATTTGATGTTTTTCTTTGATATCAATCATGAGACTCCTGGGGCTTCAAGAGAAAATTTAAGGATTCTCTTAGATATCGATCATGAGATTTCCTGGGGTTCCAGAGAAAACTTGAGGGTTATTTCAGATATTGATCCTGAGGCTCCTGGGTCTTCATAAGAGAATTTGAGGATTATTTCTGATATCGATCCTTTGGTTCCTGGGCCTTTAAGAGATGATTTGAGGATTCATTCTGATATCGATCCTGGGGCCCCTGGGCCTTCAAGAGATGATATGAAGAATCTTTTTGATATCGATCCTGAGGCTCCTTTGGCTTCAAGAGATTATTTGAGGTTTTTCTCTGATATCGATCATGAGACTCCTGGGGCTTCAAGAGAAAATTTGAGGATTCTCTCAGATATTGATCATTAGAATCCCTTGGGATCAAGAGAAAACTTGAGGATTATTACTGATATTAATCCTGAGGCTCCTGGGTTTTCAAGAGAGAATTTGAGGATTATTTCTGATATCGATCCTAATGTTCTTGGGCCTTCAAGAGATGATTTGAAGAATCTTTCTGATATGGATCCTGGGGCTCCTAGTCCTTCAAGAGATGATTTGAGGAATCTTTTTGATATCGATCCCGAGGCTCCTGTGGCTTCAAAAGATTATATGAGGTTTCTCTCTGATATCGATCATGAGGCTCTTGAGGCTTCAAGAAAGAATTTGAGGATTCTCTCAGATATCGATCATGAGATTCCCTGGGGTTCCAGAGAAAACTTGAGGAATTTCTGATATTGATCCTTAGGCTCCTGGGTCTTCGAGAGAGAATTTGAGATTTCCTTCTGATATCAATCCTAATGTTCCTGGGGCTTCATGAGAGAATTTGATGATTCTTTTTTATATCGATCCTAAGGTTCCTGGGCCTTCAAGAGATGATTTGAGGATTCTTTCTGATATCGATCGTGAGGCTCTTTAAGCTTCAAGAGAGATTTTGAGGAATCATTTTGATATGGATCCTGGGGCTCGCGGAGTCTCAAGAGAAAGTTTTATGATTCTTTCTGATATCGATCCTTATGCCCCTGGAGGTTCAATAGAGAATTTGAGGACTCTCTGATATTGAACCTGGGGCTCCTGGTGCTTCAGGGTAGAATTTGAAGATTATTTTCTATATCGATTCAGAGGCTCCTAGGGCTCCAGGAAAAAATTTTGGGATTCTTTCTGATATCAATCCAGAAGCTCCTAGTGCCTAATGAGAGAATTTGAAGATTCTTTCTGATATCGATCCTTAGAATCCTGCAATTTCAGGAGAGAATTTGAAGATTCTTTCTGATATCGATCCTGAAGCTCCTAGGGCTTTAAGAGACATTTTGAGAACTGTTTCGGATATCAATAATGGTGCTGCTGGAGCTCCAAAAGAAGATTTGAGGATTCTTTTTGTTATCCAGTATGAGGCTTCTGGGGCTTTGAGGAACAATTTAAGGATTCTTTCTGATATCAATCCTGGTGCTCCTGGAGCTTCAGAAGAGAATTTGAGGATTCTCTTTGATATCGATCATGTCACTCCTGGGGCTTTCAGAGAGAATTTGAGAATTCTTTCTGATTTCAATCCTGAGGTTCTTGGGCTTCAAGAGATAATTTTATGATTGTTTCTAATATCGATCCTGAGGCTCCTGGGGCTTCAAGAGAGAATTTGTGGATTTTCTCTGATTTCAATCATGAGACTCCTGGGTTTTCAAGAGATAATTTAAGGATTATTTGTGATATTGATTCTGAGGCTCCTGGGGCTTCAAGAGAGAATTTGAGTATTTTTTCTGATAGCTATCATTTGGCTCTTGAGGCTTGAAGACAGAATTTGAGGATTCTTCCTGATATTGATCTTGAGGCACCCGCGGCTTGAAGAGACGGTTGGGGACTTTTTTTGGTAGTGATCCTGATGCTCCTGAGGCTTCAAGAGAGAATTTTAGGACTCTTGCTGATAAGATCCTGCAGCTTCTGGGGCTTCAGGAGAGAAGATGACCATTCTTTCTGATATCGAACCTGGGGCTCCTGTGGCATCAAGTGAGAATTTCAAGATTCTTGTTGATATCAATCCAGAGGTTCCTCGGGCTTCAGAAGAGAATTTGAGGATTCTTATTGATATTGATCCTGATGCTACTGCTGATTCCGGAAAAATTTGAGGATTCTTTCTGATATTGATCCTTGGGCTCTTGGGACTTCATGAGAGATTTTGAAAATTCTCTCATATAACGAACCTGAAGCTTCTGGGGCTTCATGAGAGAATTTATGATTCCTTTTGATATCGATCCTGAAGCTCCTAGGGGTTCAAGAGAGAATTTGAGGTCTCTCTGATATTAATTAGGGGGGTGCTGGAGCTCCAATAAGAAAATTTTACGATTCTATCTAGTTATCGAGCATGGGGCTACGGGGATTTCAAAGGAGAATTTGAGGATTCTTTTTGATGCCGATGTCGAGGCTCCTGAAGCTTCAAGAGAGAATTTGAGGATTTTTTATATCAATCCTGAGGCTCCTGGGGTTAAAAGAGATAATTTGAGGACTATTTTTTATTTTGATCCCGAGGCTCCAGTGGCCTAATGAGAGGTATTTAGGATTCTTTCAGATATCGACCCAGGGGCTCCTGGGGCTTCAAGAGAACATTTTAGGTTTCTCTCTGATATTGATCATGAGATTGCCTGGGATTTCAGAGAGATTTTGAGGATTTTTTCTGATATCGATCCTCAGGCTCCTGGGGCTTCAAGAGATTATTTGAGGTTTGTCTCTGATATCGATCATGAGCCTCCTGGGGCATCAAGAGAAAATTTTAGGATTCTCTCAAATATCGATCATGAGATTCCCTGGGGTTCCAGAGAAAACTTGAGGATTATTTCTGATATTGATCCTGAGGCTCCTGGGTCTTCAAGAGAGAATTTGAGTAATATTTTTTATATTGATCCTCGGGCTCTTGAAGTTTCAAGCGAGATTTTGAGGAATCTTTTTGATATCGACCCTAATGCTGCTGGAGCTTCAAGAGAGAATTTGAGGAATCTTTTTAATAAGATCCTGAGGCTCCTGGCATTTCAAGAGAGAAATTGAGGAATATTTCTGATATCAATCCTGAGACTCCTTGGACTTCAAATGAAAATTTCAATATTCTTTCTGATATAGCTCCAAAGGCTCCTGGGTCTCCCGGAGAGAATATGAAGAGTTTTTTTTCTTATAAGGATCCCAAGGCTCCTGTGCCATTTAGAGAAAATTTGAGTTTTTAATCTGATATCAATTCTGAGGCTCCTGGTGCTTCAACAGAGAATATACGGATTTTATCTGATATCGCTCCTTGAGCTCCAAAGGCTTCAAGAGGTAATTTAAGGACTGTCTCTGATATTAATCATGGGAATGCTAGAGCTCCAAGAGAGACTTTGAGGATTCTCTCTGTTATAGAGCATGGGGCTTCTGGGGCTTCGAAAAAGAATTTAAGGATTCTTTCTGATATCGATCCCGGTGCTCCTGGAACTTCAAGAGAGGATTTTGGGATACTTTCATATATCGATCTTGAGGCTCATTTGGGTTTGGAGAGATAATTTGAGGACTCTTTCTGATATCGATCACAAGGCTCCTAGGGCTTCAGGAGAGATTTTGAGGATTCTTTCTGATATCAATCCAAGGGCTCCTGGGGATTCAAGAGAGAATTATAGGATTCTCTCTGATATCGATCTTGATACTCACGAGGCGTCCAGAGAGAATTTGATGATTCTTTCTGATATGGATCCTGTAGCTCCTTTGTGTTCAGCAAATAATTTGAGGATTCTTCCTGATATCGATCCTGAGGCTCCTGGGGCTTTAAGAGAGCATTTGAAGACTTTTTCTGATATCAATCCTGAGGATCTTGGGGATTCAATAGAGAATTTGAGAATTCTTTGTAATATCGATCATGGGGCTCTTGGGGCTTCAAAACAGAATTCTGGTATTCTCTTGATATCGATGCTGAGACGCCTTGGGCTTCAAGAGAAAATTTGAGGTTTCTTTCTGATATCGATGCTGAGATGCCTTGAGCTTCAAGAGAGAATTTGAGGTTTCTTTCTGATATCGATTCTGAGGCTACTGGGGCTTCAGGAGAGAATTTTGGGATTCCTTCTGATATCGATCCTGAGGCTCCCTGGGTTTCAAGTGAGAATTTGAGGATTCTTTCTGATATCTAATTTGAAGTTCCCGGGGTATTAAGAGAGAATTTTAGGATTCTTCCTGATATCGATCATTAGGAGACTAGGGTTTCAAAAGAGAATTTGAGGATTCTTTTTTTATATAGATCTTGGGGTCCTGGAGCTTCAAGAGATAATTTTTGGATTCTTTTTTTTACCGATCCTGAGGGTTCTGGGCCTTCAATAGAGAATTTGGGAATTCTTTTTTGTTATCAATGCTGACGTTCCCGGAGCTTCAAGAGAGAATTTAAGGATTCTTTCAGATATCGATCCTGCGGAACCTGGTGCTTCAAGTTCAATTTGAGGCTTGTCTGTGATATCGATCATTAAACGCCCAATGCTTCCAGAGAGAATTTTAGGGATCTTTCTGATATCGATCCTGAGGCACCAGGAGCTTCAAGAGAGAATTTGAGGATTCTTTCTGATATCGATCCTGAGGCTCCTGGGCGTTCAAGATAGAATTTGAAGACTTTTTTTATATTGATCCCCAGGCTCAAGGGGCGTCAAAAGAGAATTTGAGTACAATCTCTGATAATGAAAGGCGATCTTGAGAATCCAAGTGATATTTAGAAGGTTCTCACTGATATCAATCCTGGGGCGCCTAGGGCTTCAAATGAGAATTTGATGATTTTTTCTGATCTCGATTGTCAGGCTCCTGGGGCTTCAAGAGATTATTTGAGGTTTCTCTCTGATAGTGATCATGAGACTCCTGGGCCATCAAGAGAAAATTTTAGGATTATCTCAAATATCGATCATGAGATTCCCTGGGGTTCCAGAGAAAACTTGAGGATTTTTTCTGATATTGATCCTGAGGCTCATGGGTCTTCAGGAGAGAATTTGAGGAATATTTTTTATATTGATCCTTGGGCTCCTGAAGTTTTAAGCGAGATTATGAGAAATCTTTCTAATATCGACCCTGATGCTGCTGGAGCTTCGGGAGAGAATTTGAGGAATCTTTTTAATAAGATCCTGAGGCTCCTGACATTTCAAGAGAGAAATTGAGGAATCTTTCTGATATCAATCCTGAGACTCCTTGGGCTTCAAATGAGAATTTCAATATTCTTTCTGATATAGCTCCAAAGGCTCCTGGGTCTCCCGGAGAGAATATGAAGATTTTTTTTCTGATAAGGATCCCAAGGCTCCTGTGCCATCTAGAGAGAATTTGAGTTTTTAATCTGATATCAATCCTGAGGCTCCTGGGGCTCCAACGGAGAATTTACCCATTATATCTGATATCGCTCCATGAGCTCCTAAGGCTTCAAGAGATAATTTAAGGACTCTGTCTGATATTAATCATGGGAATGCTAGAACTCCAAGAGAGACTTTGAGGTTTCTCTCTGTTATAGAGCATGGTGCTCTTGGGCTTCGAGAAAGAATTTGAGGATTCTTTCTGATATCGATACCGGTGCTCCTGGAACTTCAAGAGAGAATTTTAGGATACTTTCATATATCGATTTTGAGGCTCCTTGGGTTTGGAAAGATAATTTGAGGACTCTTTCTGATATCGATCACGAGGCTCCTGGGGCTTTAGGAGAGCTTTTGAGGATTCTTTCTGATATCAATCCTAGGGCTCCTGGGGATTCAAGAGAGAATTATAGGATTCTCTCTGTTATCGATCTTGAAACTCACGAGGCGTCCAGAGAGAATTTGATGATTCTTTCTGATATGGATCCTTTAGCTCCTTTGTGTTCAGCAAATAATTTGAGGATTCTTCCTGATATCGATCCTGAGGCTCCTGGGGCTTTAAGAGAGCATTTAAAGACTTTTTCTGATATCGATTCTGAGGATCTTGGGGATTCAATAGAGAATTTGATGATTCTTTGCAATATCGGTCATGGGGCTCTTGGGGCTACAAAACAGAATTCTTATATTCTCTTAATATCAATGCTGAGATGCCTTGGGCTTCAAGAGAGTTTGAGGTTTCTTTCTGATATCGATGCTGAGATGCCTTGAGCTTCAAGAGAGAATTTGAGGTTTCTTTCTGATATCGATTCTGAGGCTACTGGGGCTTCAGCTAAGAATTTTGGGATTCCTTCTGATATCGATCCTGAGGCTCCCTTGGTTTCAAGTGAGAATTTGAGGATTCTTTCTGATATCGAATTTGAGGTTCCCGGGGTATCAAGAGATAATTTTAGGATTCTTCCTGATATCGATCATTAGGAAACTGGGGTTTCAAAAGAGAGTTTGAGGATTCTTTTTTTATATAGATCCTGGGGTCCTGGAGCTTCAAGAGATAATTTTTGGATTCTTTTTTTTACCGATCCTGAGGGTTGTGAGCCTTCAATAGAGAGTTTGAGAATTCTTTTTTGTTATCAATGCTGACGATCCCGGAGGTCCAAGAGAGAATTTAACCCTGGATAGGTACGATGGGTCGTTTGCGACCCCGAGCGTAAAAAAAAAACAGGTTTTTCTCACGTGACTCACCCCTGTGACTGAATTTGTGGGTGATCGACCTGCAGGAGGTGTCTCCCCTACACGCTCTAGTAGTGTCCAGATGTGCATTGCTGTAGCTGTACTCCTTCCCCGATTTCCGAGACGCGTCGGGGTCGTTCGCGTCCGAGTTTACCCTTCTAAGGTAGTTTGCATAATTATCAAAGTTATTACGTATTATGGAATTGTCGTAGAATGGTGCAACTTGTATAGGTTATCAGTTGTGGAAAGTCTTGGTGGATTGTTTGGCTACCATGTGCATGTTTTTTTTTTTTTAGTTAAAATGTCGTTCATCACCACGAGGACCATTTTACCGCGAGTGCCCCTTTTTCATTTTTTTTCATTTTTTTGCCAAGTCATTTTTCCGTAAGATATTGCCAAATAGTGTCATAAAACTTTTGCTTGTTTAGTGTTGGAAAGTGTGTCTAGATGATCTGGCTACCCATGCATAACTTTGTTTTTGTCAGATACGACGTAGTTATTGGTATATTGGGTATTTAACTGCGGTTACCAATTTCTGTTTTTTTTTCAATATTTGTAAAAATTACTACGTAGTAAGGAATTGCCGTATATTATTCATTTTTTTTTTCATGTTTATGTGTTAGAAAGTGTGCCTTGATGGTTGGGCTAACACGTGCATGTCTTTTTTTTTATCTGAGATGTCGTATATTAGAATGTCGGGCATTTTACCGCGAGTGTCCCTTTTTAATTTTTTTTCATTTTTTTGCCAAGTCATTTTTCCGTAAGATATTGCGAAATGGTGTCGTAAAACTTTTCCTTTTTTAATGTTGGAAAGTGTGTCTAGATGATCTGGCTACCCATGCGTGATTTTGTTTTTGTCAGATACGACGTAGTTATT
Organism: Palaemon carinicauda; assembly: GCF_036898095.1. Lineage (NCBI taxonomy): Eukaryota > Metazoa > Arthropoda > Malacostraca > Decapoda > Palaemonidae > Palaemon > Palaemon carinicauda. Next base: position 5,476,527 of record NC_090758.1, read on the forward strand.
GGTATATTGGGTATTTAACTGCGGTTGCCAATTTCTGTTTTTTTTTCAATATTTGTAAAAATTTACTACGTAGTAAGGAATTGCCATATATTATTGATTTTTTTTCATGTTTATGTGTTAGAAAGTGTGCCTTGATGGTTGGGCTAACACGTGCATGTCTTTTTTTTTTATCTGAGATGCCGTATATTAGAATGTTGGGCATTTTTCCGCGAGTGCCCCTTTTTATTTGTTTTGCATTTTTTTGCTTAGTCATGTTACCGTAAGGAATTGGCAAGTAGTGTCGCAAAACTTATATTTTTATAGTGTTGGAAAGTGTTTCTAGATGATCTGGCTACCCATGCCTATTTTTTTTTAGCCAGATATGGCGTATATATAAGTATGTGTTCGATTTTCCTGTGATTGCCATTTTTTCGTTTTTTCCCATTTCTTTCAAAATTACTACGTACTAAGGAACTATCACAGAGTAATATTTCATTTATATGTTTATTTGTCGGAAAATATGCCTTGATGGTTTGCCTAGCACATGGCTGAAATTTTTTTTTTCTGAAATGCCGTATATTAGAATGGCCATTTTTCCACGAGTGCCCCTTTTTATTTGTTTTGCATTTTTTCGCTTAGTCATGTTACCGTAAGGAATTGGCAAGTAGTGTCGCAAAACTTATAATTTTATAGTGTTGGAAAGTGTTTCTAGATGATCTGGCTACCCATGCCTATCTTCTTTTTTTAGCCAGATATGGCGTATATATAGGTATGTGTTCGATTTTCCTGTGATTGCCATTTTTTCGTTTTTTCCCATTTCTTTCAAAATTACTACGTACTAAGGAACTATCACAGAGTAATTATTCATTTAGATGTTTATTTGTCGGAAAATGTACCTTGATGGTTTGCCTAGCACGTGGCTGAATTTTTTTTTTCTGAAATGCCGTATATTAGAATGTTAGCCATTTTTCCGCGAGTGCCCCTTTTTATTTGTTTTGCATTTTTTTGCTTAGTCATGTTACCGTAAGGAATTGGCAAGTAGTGTCGCAAAACTTATATTTTTATAGTGTTGGAAAGTGTTTCTAGATGATCTGGCTACCCATGCCTATCTTTTTTTAGCCAGATATGGCGTATATATAGGTATGTGTTCGATTTTCCGGTGATTGCCATTTTTTCGTTTTTTCCCAATTCTTTCAAAATTACTACGTACTAAGGAACTATCACAGAGTAATGATTCCTCTAGATGTTTATTTGTCGGAAAATTTTGTTTACTTTTTTTTTGATTGAATATCATCAAATTTTTTTAGCTAAAATATTGTTTTACATTTTTTTTTCGATTTTATTTCCCTTCAAAAAAATTTTTTTGGGTCAGAATTTTTATTTTATAGTCGTAAAATAATCGACAATTATCCAGCAACCCACCATACAATTTTTATGCATATCCAATAATAATTAGATTAGTAAATAACACCTTGAAATTGACATACCCTTCCTACATTTCAAGTGGCAGATTAGGGGGTCTGAGTCAGTGTGGTTGGCGGCCATTTTGTGGACATATCCGAAGCGTAAGCTGCCCTATCTATATATATTCTTGTTCCCTATAGAATTTGTGATATTTTGGTATATTTTTACCTGCATAAATATCATATTATATATTAAATATATGTATTTTTTTACGAAATTTCTAAGTACTCAAAAAATTAACTTTAGATATGGCCCCTGATATAAATGTAATTTACAAAATAATGAAGATTTTTTTACATATTTCTATTTTAGGATAACATATGTTTATTCCCTAAAAAAATTAGCCACTTCCTATTTCATTTGGGTACCCAAAAAAATTCATGAAATTTGGACAAATTTTTTTGGCCAAAAAAAGTTACCCTTTTTTTCTCATTTCAGATCTTCACCTCCATGGGTCTGACTTCATCCAAAATACATCAAGATGTGTCCTAAACATTCAAGAACCAATTCCTAAAAGGATTTGTGTATATATGTATAAACTTTTTTTTTATGAATTTTTATGTCAGGTCTTTTTTTTTCTACTTAATTTTTTAAAATATTTATAATAAATAGTTTTTCTGCAGATGGGTAGTATTTATCTTTACAGTTGTTTTAAGCATTCATTGGAGTTTTTCTTTGGCAAAAAAAAAAGGAGGTTACTGCAAAAACTGATTTTTCAAGAATTTTTTTTGGCGTCGGGGTCGTTCGCGTCCGAGTATACCCTTAAAGGGGTGTCCGAGGAGCGTACCTATCCAGGGTTAAGGATTCTTTCAGATATCGATCCTGCGGAACCTGGGGTTTCAAGTTTAATTTGAGTCTTGTCTGTGATATCGATCATTAAACGCCCAATGCTTCCAGAGAGAATTTCAGGGTTCTTTCT
>NC_090758.1:5502503-5510630 GCF_036898095.1 Palaemon carinicauda
TATATATATATATATATATATGTATGTAGGTATGTATATATATACGCATACGTATATATATATATATATACATATACATATATATATATATATATATGTATGTAGGTGTGTATATATATATATATATATATGTGCATACTGTATATATATATATATATATACATAACGGATTTTGAGCGAAGCGAAAAATCTATTTTTGGGTGAGATGGCCATGTCGTCCTGATGGAAGTTCCTATAGGGTAGCTTCCTAGGGTATATTACAACTACGGCGATATTCCCAGAGAATTTACCTTAAGGTACCAGAATTCTAACTCCTGGAGCGAGTATCCCTCGTGAAAGGGATATCGCGACATATCAGAGGACGTATTCTAGACACGTCACATGGCAATCTACGACCTGAACAGAGATTTCGTCTCGTAGGAGGGAGATTGACGAGATACGAATTCGGGAAAGAAAAAGGGGAGCCGCTCCCAAGGCTTCCCTATCCCCCAATTCGTATGCGTGCCTGGCGCCAATCCTGGCGCCATCTGTATTCCTTGTAGCGTACACGAGGTGCTACAGATACTGTATGTAGGGAGGGGTCCTACAGCCCTTTCTTAGAAAGGCAAGGGCGGGTCCATCAGGACGACATGGCCATCTCACCCAAAAATAGATTTTTCGCTTCGCTCAAAATCCGTTTTTTGGGCTCAAGCCATGTCGTCCTGATGGAAGTGTACCAGAGCATTACTGTATCTGTGGATTCTCAGAACGTGCCGTACTCCCCGGAGGTAATTTTTTCCCGGTCGACTAGACCTAGAGACCTAAGATGTTACCGTTATACATCTTTTCAACTAACTATAAACTATGTTAGAGCTTCCTGCCCCCTACAGGGAAGAGTCCTACTAGACTCTGGAAAAGTCTCGAAGAGTACATATATCTATGTACGAATACCAGGCAAGCTAATATAGTGGTCTCGCCCTATATTAAGTAAAGCATAGTTTGTAAAGGACCACTGCGTCAATATGAAATATCGACCAGTTTTCCGCGCAATACTTGTATTGGACAAAGGTTTTATATCCGCATAGGAGGAAAACCAATGCAACATAGCTTGCATAAAGGAACAATTCTATTAGAATTATCCCAGATAAGGTACATAGAATGAATGCTCAATTATACCAGTAAATTGACACAGGTGAAGGAGACGCAAGGTTCTCAAGAACCAGATTATTGACAGGCAATAAATAGACAGGTTAACTACAATTTTATATATATATATATATATATATATATATATATAAGATGAGGATAACCCAAAACTTTAAGCATAAGTATGATAGTAAACAGGGCTTGTTTGTCTGAAAGAAAAACATTAGATGCCACTTTTAAGATACCGAGGTATCAAAGTTATAAAAGCCTGTATTACAAATCAATGACATTAGCGTTAGAAACGCTCGGCACACATGTCTGCACTTATGCTAGGTTCACCTTCGGAAATGGAACAGTCTGGATGGGCAACACAGTGCCCTCACTTAGTTTGTAGTACAGTATGTAACTACACACTCACCCTGGAATTAATCGTCCCAATTAAGACCACTGTTCCTCGCAGAGTTAAACAGTAGGGTTAACACCGCGACCCACTGCTACCACAGATCTCTTTTAGTTCCTCTACTTGCTTCGCATTGTGGCGAAAGAACACTCTGGAAGACTTCCAGCCAGTGTATGAACGGAGATGTTCAAAATCCATGCAATTAAAGAAATTTAAGAATGAGGCAACTTTCCTCGGATCGTGACCTGCGGGTGTATTGTCAGGATCCGCTCTGCGAATAAAATATATGATTTTCGCTCTGAGTTGATTCAGAGATAAATTTGAGCCTGATGTTTCTCCCCTGAATAGTTGACCACCCTTGAAGTCTGAAGTTCTATGAAGATAGACCTTTAGGCATTCTACTGGACATAGAGATGCATCTTCTTTCAGAGGGCAGATTCTCCAGGGACCCCACCTGTTGGTGGGTAACTCATTCTTGGCGAGAAACGTAGGATCCGGAAACAGGTTCAGTTCTTCCCCATCCAGGAACTGAACACGACCTGCCTCTCTCGAGAGGCTACAATCTCACTAACCCTGGCCCCGGACGCGAGTGCAAATTAGGAAAATAACTTTTTGTGTCAAATCCTTTAACGCACATTCTTCATTGCTCAACAGAGAAGCGAAATGAAGAACTTGTCTAAAGACCATGAAATGGGCTTTGGAGGTGCTGAAGGTCTGAGCCTAGCACATGCTTTCGGGACTTTATTAAAGATCTCGTTACCTAGGTCGACCTGGAAGGCATATAGAATGGGTCTTGTCAAAGCAGACTTACACGCTGAAATCGTGTTCGCTGCCAACCCTTGACCATGGAGGTGGGGAAAAAAGATAAGCAGAAGTCTGTCAAGATCTCCTGCGGAATCTTCGCCTTGACAAAAATCCACCCATTTTCTCCAAGATGACTCATATTGCCTTCTAGTAGATTTGCATTTATATTCCTCAATGAAGTCTATACTGGCTTTCGAAATCCGAAACGCTTTCTCACCGCTAGGGAGAGAAAATCATGAACTGCAGGGTCCGGGTTTTCTGTAATGAAGCGCAGACAGTTGACTTCTGGACTCGCTGGGTCAGAACTGGATCTGGTAGTGGTACAAACTTCAGCTACAGTTCCAATGCCAGGAGGAACCACACGCTGTTCGGCCACTTGTGGGCCACTATTGCCGCTACCCTTTGAAGGATCTCAGTTTGTTGAGGACCCTCAACAGAAGGTTGTGAGGAGGGAACAGATAAATCTTGGACCATCTGTTCCAGTCGAGGGACATCGCGTCCACTGCTTCCGCTAAGGGGTCCTCGTACGGGGCACGTACAGGGGCAACTTCTTGTTGTCTTTCGTCGCAAAGAGGTCTATCTGCAGTTCTGGGACTGATTCAGAATGAAGGAGAATGATTCTGCGTCTAAGGACCATTCCGACTCTATCGGTGTGAACCTGGATAGAGCGTCCGCTGTCACATTGCGGACTCCTTGAAGGTGAACTGCCGACAGGTACCACTTCTTCTTTTCCGCCAATCGGAAGACGGCCAACATCACCTGGTTTAGAGGTGGTGACCTCGATCCTTGTCGATTCAAGTATCTTACAACTACCTCGCTGTCTATTACCACTTTATGTGGAACGAATGACGCGGGGAGACTTTCTTTAAGGTAAGGAGCACTGCCCTAGCTTCTAGCAAGTTTTATGAGAAAGGTCTTGAATAGCCTGGACCAAGTCCCCTGGACTTTTTTCCGATGAGAGTGACCTCCCCATCCCTCCTTTGAGGCGTCTGAGTGAATCGTCACCGACCGGGGAGGTGGCTGAAGAAGAACCTGACTTCTTTAGATGTCTGGCTTGGGACCAAGGCCTGAGAAGAGTACTTAGCCGAAGCGGCTGGTCTTCTCAGATCTCTTCACGCGTTTGATGCATAACTTCTCCAAACTCCGATTGCATCCTTTAGCTGTGCTCTTAGCACTGGGTCTGTCACCGAAGCAAACTGGAGAGAGCGCAGTACTCTCTCCTGCTCGTGTCTTGATATCCTTTCGGAATCTTGAAGTCTCTTGACAGAACCCGCTATCTCCTTCCTTTTCTTCGCTGGGGTGGAGAAACGGTGTGACAAAAGGTCCCAGTGGATCTTAGCCACTGGAAGTTTTGAGATGGAGAAAGTCGAGACTTTTTCTGTTGATCTTGAAGCCTAGGTACTCTAGGAACTGGATCACTGACTGGAAGCTTGCAAGCATTCTGTCTCGGATGCTGCCCACACCAACCAGTCGTCCAGGTAGGCTACTACCTGAATTCCCTTTAGGCGAAATTGTTTGAGAGCTACGCTCGCAAGCTTCGTAAAAATCCTTGGGGCTATGTTTAGCCCGAATGGCATGGCTCCGAAGGCGTATAGTCTTCGCTGTAGCCTGAACCCTAGGTAGGGGGAGAGGTCGATGGCTAATTGGAATGTGCCAGTAGGCATCTGACAAGTCTATAGAGACGGAATATGCCCTCTTGGGCAGTAAGGTCCTTATGTGTTGCAGTGTTAGCATTTTGAATTTGCAATTCACTATGAACTTGTTAAGTGGCGACAAGTCCAGAATGACTCTGAGCTTTTCCGAGTCTTTCTTGGGAACACAAAACAGTCTCCCTTAGAAATTGATGGGCTTCACCCTTTTTCTCCAACCGTTCTTGAACGTACTCCTCCATAACGGGGGGTGGTGTGTTGGAAAAACCGAAGGTACGGGGGTGGAGTGCTGTACCAGCTCCCGCCCAATCCATTCTTGAGTAGGCTGTGGGCCCAGGGATCGAAGGTCCACCGATCGGGAAATTTCAGAAGTCTCCCTCCTACCGGTATCACCTCACTTGGACTGCCGTCCTGAGGTCTTGCCTTCCTGACCCCGACCACCCCTGAATCCCCTTCCCCTTGAGGGGCGTCTAGACGAGCCTCTGGCTGCTCCTCTAGGCTTTGCTCGGAAGGAAGTAGACTGCCCTTCGAACGCTGGGGTGAATGCCGTGGACTGTGTCGACACGGCCTGGGGTACCCACTGAAAGGTGGTCGGCGTTTGTGCCACGATCTGGGGCACTGGGGGGCAATGGCAATTGCAGTTGCTGTTGCTGTCTAAGAGGCTTGGCTGGCCGAGAAGGAAGCCTAGTCCTCATAGTCTTCCTCTTTGGTTGAGGACCCTCATCCGGGGAAGACTTTCTTTTGATAGCCAGGTCCCACTTCTGGAGAAGGTTTCTATTCTCCAAGGTGGCTTTATCAAAAACTTCTTTGACCAAGTCGGTAGGGAAAAAGGTCTTTTCCCCAAATGTTGGAGGAGATTTGTTTCTTTAGCTCGTGCCTCACTGTAGCCGAGGTAAACACGAACTCCCTACAAGCTCTCCTTGCCTTGACGAAGCCATAAAGGTCCTTCGTCACTGTGGCCAGATGAGGCTTGGCCACTACCATGAACATTTCATGGACCTTGGGGTCACTTGCCATCGTCTCGAGAGTAGTCTGAAGAGACATTGAGGCAGTCAGTCCTTTCTTTTGTATCGAACTCACTTCGCAAAAGAAAGTCAGACAGCTTAGGGAGGTCCTTGCCGAACTGACGTCCGGCAATATCAGCCTCCAACTTTCCCACTTAGAACGTAAGATGGGACGTCCTTCCAATCTTTGTGGTCCATAGGCAGGGCCAGCGACAAGGGTTTACACTCCTCTAGGGAGAGGCAAGACTTGCCGGCCTCGATTGCTTTTTGTACAGCCAGAAACCCTTTCTGTAAAAGGGGGAAGGCTCTAGTAGGCGAGGACACAAAGGAAGGGAGCTTCTATTCAATGCAGCTACCTTTGAGTTAGAGAAGCCCCTCTCTTTCATCGAAGATGAAAGTAGAGCTTGAGCCTTAGCATGGTCATCACTATGACCTCCTTCAGCTCTGCCTCCTCCTTTGAAGCTGGTTCCTTCCTCAGCCGGACATAACAGTCCGGATATGGTGCCTTGCTGGGCCAGAATTCCACCCTCCCAGGGGAACTGAGCCCAGCATATCCGAGATGACGATCTTTCCAGTCGTCATCGACATGTGCTCAGCATACCTCCATGGGTTAGCATCCGAGCACAAAGGAAGGTCTTTCACATTGAGCTTTTCTGGGGCCCATGTGATTCTGCAAGGCACTGCATTCGCAGTTCCATTGCAGCCGCCTTCTCCTGATTCTCCTTCTGCATTTGTTGGATCATTCCAACAATAGAAGAGAGGGCCTGTCCCAGCTCTACTGGGAGACCAGCCGATGTAGAGGGGCTTGAACTTCATCCTGGGCTTCTGCAAGGAGGTCTTCCTCCTGACACCCATCCACATCAGATATCCTGTCATTTAGCTGGATGTCTTGCATCGCGACCGCGACTTCAGCATCCACCTGGATCTGAACTTAGGGGATCTCCTCTTGAGGCTGGGGAATCACTGCATCAGCTGATGCCTTAGGGAAAAGATACGCCCTCATATTCTCACTTGGAAGATAAGGGCCAGAAGTGTACTTTTGGAAGCCCCTTACCCAGGTACGAAGCTTCTTCCTAGCTATTTAAATGTCTCATTAATCAGGTTAGTGCACACAGTACATACCTGAGGGTCCCAATACCGGAGATCATCCTTGGAGACAGCGTATGCTGCGTGTCTCCTACAAAACTCATGTCCGCAGAGGTTCTTGCTGCTGACATTGCAGAAAGCACTTCCCCACTTCGGAGTGTCCTTCTGTAAAGAGAAGAAATTTCCATGAGTATCAAGTGAACTATGTATCACTGGATATGCATAGTATAGCATAACAATTCAGAAATTAAAGACACACACTTGTGTTTCCCTCACAACCCATTGCTGCAGCCTTCCAGATAATAAAATCAAAATGGTTTATCTCTACTAGAGTAGCCAATGCAAAGTTTCCAGAGGAAACAGGTGGAGCTCACACCTAGGCAATGATTTTAAAATCCGGGATAATAGACAGGGAAGAACTCCGCTTCTTGTCTGAAGGCAACAGCAAAGGGCCGTGCAAGAAAACACAATAGTGTTAGAAGATACAGTGCTGTACCTAAACTTTTACTATAGTTTTCTTCTTACTGTATATGCTATACAGAAGAATACTAGTACAGTATAGGAGGATTTGTGCCGGCCTGCCTTTGCCGGCCGGCACACACCACAATTAGCTTTAAAGTATACTACTTAACAGCTATAGGGCGGCAGCCCTTTGGTTCAAATGCCTGTGCCGGCGGCAGCAGCTGCCGGCCAGCAACAGCCAGTGTTGGCCGGCAATGATTGCCGGCCAGCAACTACACAAGGTAGTACCCAGCTGCCGGCCACACTCTTGGTGACCGGCAGACAAGGACTGACATAAGCCGGCCGGCAAAGGTACAAGACCGATGCCAGCCGGCAGCAAAAGAACCAGAAGACTACACCTGCCCGGCTGCCGGCCTCATAGGCCGGCAGCCGGCCTCATAGGCCGGCAGCCGGACAGGTACAGCACTAGAAGAAAATAGAATGGATGCCGGGATAAGAGTGTACACAACCCCCCGAGCCCGGCAACCGAAAGAGTGCATATAAGGAAGGGGAGAAAACTTAATTCAGGCTTCCTTGACCAATGCCGTCCGGCTCTGCCGGCAGGCATGGATGAGGGACCAAGAGAGGTCCGGGCAGCACTCGAAAACATAAGACCCTTGCCGTCCAGCATCTCTGCCGGCCGGCAATGGGCTTAGTCAATTCCACATCCCAACCTATACTAGGTCCAGAAGTAGAATGACGTACAGTACAGTAAAACCCCTGCCGGCCAGCTCTGCCGGCCGGCAAGGTACAGTACAGTAATGGCTAGGCCATTACGGAGATAGAGGGGGAAGGGACAAGAGGGTCCTGCCAACCTTGCTTTAGTGACAGATCACCCGCAGCCAAGAACTTTGTCTTAGCCTAAGGGAGATTTAAGGGAAAGGGCCAGCGCAGTAGTATAATACCTGCCAGCTTCCAGAGCACCAAAGCAAGGAAGGCGTTGCTACTCCCAAGGGAAGATTTATCCTCCCCGAGAACAGCAACAGGACTTAGTCTGGTCGATCACACAAGAAGGAATCATAACTACAGAAACCTTCGATAGTGACCTAAGGGAGCTAAGCTCCCTTTGTAAGTGTTAGGTCAGCGAGGGAGACTCTGCCCCAAGCCAAACAACACGGACTCAGACTAAAAACTCTGTTGTTCTGTCCCTCTTTGAACCAGACTCTGCTGGAACAGGAAGGTACAGTAACACCCTAGTATAGTTTTATCGAAAATAAATTCGGAAAAAACCACTTAGGGATAAGCCCAAGGCTTAAACAGAGGGAAAGGGATTGCATACCTTCTCCGAAGAAAAGAAAGCAACCGGGGAGTATAATAAAGTATACTAAGGCTCCATAAGCAATTAGCCTAGGCACCAAGAGAATCGATTACCTAATTCACCGAAACTCTCACGTATACAATCTTGGAAATATTCCACACAGTCTAAAATGTATAAAATATAGCCTAAAGCTTCAATAAAATTTTAATTACACTCGGAAAAACCAAAACCATGCATTAAGTACTAGGACCAAACGACTAGGCTACATGGCCTAGCGTAGGCCAGAATGGCGAATACTTC